>NC_057807.1:147241202-147435204 GCF_018294505.1 Triticum aestivum
GTCGCCGCCGCTCGCCATAACCACGGCCACCGGGCCTCCCTCGCTCCCCCGACTAGCCCAGAGGCTCCGCCTCGACCCCCTCTTCCTCTCCACCGAGCCACGAGGCCCCGGACGCGCTGCAACGCCGCCACCATCGCCGTTCCCCTCGTCGGCCACCGGAGATCGCCGCCGTCAATTCTCCATCGCAGAAGCGTCCCCGAGCCCACTGAGCCACCCTGCTGCCCCCCTGTGAGCTTGTCGTCGTTTCCCCTCACCTCTCTCTCTCTCGTGCACCCTGTAGCCGCCGCCCCACGAGCACCCGAAGCCGCCGTCCGCCATGGCCGGTGAGCTCCGTGCTCCCGAGCTCCTCCGCCTGCGCTCGTTGCCTCCGGGTGTTCCTGGTGACCCCAGCATCCCGTAGAGCCCATCGGCCGCGCCCGCCATGCCGTGTAACGCCGAAACCGAGCACGCCCGAGCTCCGGCCGCCGCTGCCGAGCTCGAGGCCATCGTCTCCGGCCGCCCTAGCTGCTGTTGCTTGCTGAAACGGGCGCGGGTGAGCTCCAGCTCTCCGTAGCCGCTCTCCTCCGTCCATTTGGACGCCGGAGGAGCGAACCCGAGCCCTCCGCCGCGCCTGTTGCCACCGGCGACGAACCGCCGGCGTGTTAGGCCCTGTTGACCAGGGGTTTGACCTCCCCTGGGTCATTTACATGTGGGCCCGGGGCCCTGCTAATTTAGTTTAGATGCTAATTAAATTTTAGCTAACCCACTGACTCACTGACAGGTGGGGCCCAGCCCTGTTAATTAACCCAGTTCAGTTTAATTAAATTCTAACTAAACTAATTTCACTGACATGCGGGACCCACTGTCAGGTTTGACCCGGACCAGCCCCTGTTGACTCTGCTGAGGTCAGCATGACCTAGTGCTGACGCAATAATTCCTTTCTGGAATTTAAATAAATCCTAAATGATTTAATAATTCCTGAAAATTGTATAAACTTCAATAAATCATAGAAAATTAACCGTCACTCCAAATTAAATAAATTATATATGAAAAATTATCAGAAAAATTCAAGGAATCCATCTGTACCATTTTCATGCATGTTAGAACAACTTATAACTGCTGTTTAGCACAAATCATTTAAATGGCATTTGAATAATCACATATGGAGTTTGAATTTGAATCTTGTATTCAAACCAACTTCATTTAATCTGTTGCTAGTTGCATTAGCTCAAAACACATTCATTTTACCATGTCATGATCATGCATCATATTGTGCATTGCATTGATTGTGTTCCCTTCTGTGTTGCCGGTATTTGTCCCCTCTCGATAGACGTGATACCGATGATGTGATCGTTGACACTGATGAAGACTCAATGTTATCTTCAGAAGTGCCAGGCAAGCAAAACCCCCTTGTTCATTCCGATACAATCCTACCCTCTCGCTCCTGCTCTCTTTTAATGCATTAGGACAACACCGATTCATCTGTTACTTGCTGCGGTAGCTGAACCCCTTTATCCTCTGCATGACCTGTCATTGCCACAGTAAATAGATGAAACCCACTAGCATGAGTAGGAGTTGTTTGAGCCCTGTTGTGCCTACTCATTCACGCTTGTTGTCATGCCTGCTACTTCTTAGAGTTGAGTCAGGTCTGATTCATCGGGGATGAATCAGAGGTGTGGGAACATGTCCTACTATGTGTGAGCTAAGTGTGTGAACACGATTTGGTAAAGGTAGCGGTGAGAGGCCATGTAGGAGTACATGGTGGGTTGTCTCATTGCAGCCGTCCTCAGGAACTGAGTTCTGTGTTTGTGATCCATGATTCAGCTACTGCCACGCATTGGGCCCGAAACCAATGGACCCTCTCGGCTTCTTAATCACCCTTGTCCTCTGGCCAGGAGTTGCAAGTAGTTTCTGGTGTTTGTAGTATGCTGGAGGCCGTGCGCAGCGCTGACTAGAGGGGTGGGCTGTGATGCGGTAGGCACGTGGCACGGTGTACCGGGCGCCCGTTTGGTGTCTCGGGAACCCTGTTCACATCGTTTGGGGCTGTGAGCGAAACTCCGGCCGGATCTCCTCATGGATGGAACCCGAATAGGCGATAAACCTGGACTAGAGACTCGAGTGTTTAGGCAGGCCGTGGCCGACACCCACGTTGGGCTTCCGCTTGAAGGTTGCCGAGTACATATCGTGTAAACGGCGGTAAGTGGTGAGAGCGTGTGTCAAGAAGTACACCCCTGCAGGGTTATCATCATCTATTCGAATAGCCGTGTCCGCGGAAAAGGACTTCTGGTTTCTTATATCAGTTCTTAGACAAGTGAAAGTGGATACTTTAAAATACGCAAGATAAGCGTGAGTGCTATGGATGGCGTTCTCGTAGGGAGACGGGAGCGGATCCATAGTGGTGTATTGATATGGTGAATATGTGGACTCGTGTGCGCCACCTCAAAAGAGTTACATTGCAGTCGTAGTTCAGGATAGCCACCGAGTCAAAGCTGGCTTGCTGCAGTTAAACCCCACCATCCCCTTGTTGATAATGATGCATATGTAGTTAGTTCTGATGTAAGTCTTGCTGGGTACAATTGTACTCACGTTTGCCTATTTTATGTTTTTGCAGAGAGACTTCGGTCTCACTAGTAGTTCCACGTGGACTTCGACGTTTAGCTTGTTACCTCAGCTACGATCTTGTGCCCTCGGCAGGATCTGGTAGATAGTCAGGCTTCTCAGCCTTTTTCATTTATAGTTGTCTGTACTCAGACATGTTAAGCTTCCGCTTGTGCTTTGACTTGTATGCTCTAGTTGTTGGGTCATGAGACCCATGTTTGTAATGTCTCGCTCCTCGGAGCCTATTGAATAAACTACTTGAGTCGTAGAGTCATTTTGTGATGCCATGTTGTATTGCACATATCGAGCATATTGTGTGTATGTTATTGAAATGCTTGGTATGTGTGGGATCTGACTATCTAGTTGTTTATCTTTAGTAGCCTCTCTTACCGGGAAATGTCTCCTAGTGTTTCCACCGAGCCATGGTAGCTTGCTACTGCTCCGGAACACTTAGGCTGGCCGGCATGTGTCCTTCTTCGTTCCTGTGTCTGTCCCTTCGGGGAAATGTCACGCGATGAATACCGGAGTCCTGTTAGCCCGCTACAGCCCGGTTCACCGGAGTCCTGCTAGCCCAGTGCTACAGCCTGGATTCACTCGCTGATGACCGACACGTTCGATGCTGGGTCATGGATGCCTGTCCCTGTAAGTTTGTGCCACTTTGGGTTTACGACTAGCCATGTCAGCCCGGGCTCCTTATCATATGGATGCTAGCGACACTGTCATATACGTGTGCCAAAAGGCGCAAACGGTTCCGGGTAAAGGTAAGGCGACACCCGTGGGAATACCGTGCGTGAGGCCACAAAGTGATATGAAGTGTTACATGCTAGATCTATGTGGTATTGAGTCGGGGTCCTGACAGCGTTGGTATCAGAGCTTGACTGCCTGTAGGATTACCAAGCCAAACTGGTCGAAGTTGAGTCTAGAAATTCTTTAGTTATATAAGGGAATTGATTGTGGGATGGAACGCAAGGCTCTTTTTACTCCTTATACCTTATGCCTTCTGATCTGAGTCAACCTCTTCTCTTCTACGGGGGTTAAGAACTAGGCTATCTCCTCTTTCTATCAGGATCACGTGTTACTAATCTGCAGACTTGTAAGATTGTTGGATTCCAGCCTCAGTTCAGTTCCTACTACTTCCGTATGTTAAGTGTTGATCTCGAAATCTTGATATTGTGCTTCGGAGTGGCTATGCTACCATTTTTGTGAATGTCTTAAATCTTTTCTGAGCATTTACAGCCGTTATGCTGTCCGAGTCATCCCAGGTTTCTAAACAATCTGATGCACTTGCAAATCCTTTCCCTCTGGTTTTGATGTTCCTTTGGGCCAGGCTAATCACACTAATTGCTGAGTTGAGGTATTCTATTACCTTGACATATATGTTGGAGTTAATATTATGACCCTAGGTGTCTTAGGGGATCATCTAGTAATCTAGCTATGATTTGTGTCCCACTGTGATGACTCTGGCCTTTATTCCCGAAAGCATCCCGTGATGCCACTTAGTAGTAGGTATTCTACTCCTTGGGTTTGAACCCGAGATTCACTCCACCTACTCCATGTTGATAGTATTTGCTAGTTCCTTTAGGATATTAGTAACCTTTGCATTAGTCCTCGATGTTCGTGGTATTTCCTTCTTCCAAATACTATGAACCGCTTATGGCAGATGTTCCTCGCTGATCGAAAGATCACAATCAGAGTGCTCTCGATGGGTTCTCAATTCTATATTGTGACTCTGCCAGTTCTACCTTTCTGCATGGGATATCCGGAAGAAATATGTTGAATTCGTTCGACATGCTAGCCCATGCATCCACAACTCAGAAAATCATATGTTCCTTTGAGTTGTCCCTCTTTAGTTGTTTTCTGGCCATCGTCTATCAATTGATAGTCAGGAGTAATTGTGCATTCGTATCAATGCTTATTATTCTTGTGGTCCGTCGAGCCATTTTATTCTGAAAGGATTAGGAGAAACAAACTCCAGTGCCTCATCCATATCTAGGATTGGGTCAAAGCAGTTGTAATCCGCAGATCAAATGCAATCAAGCTTTTGATTCTGTTCTATCCTGAAGTATTACCCACTTTAGGTCAGGAACATCATGAGAATTGCACCTTCTCTTATGAATTCTTGACGCAGTGATACTTCTCGCCATCATTTTTCATTCCTCGGTTCCGTGTTGTTATAATCGGAACGCCGCCAAGTGAACTGTGGTGTGTGAAATCAATACTACTAGCAACTCTGTTGCTTGGTAGTTAAAGGGCAATAATTTCATTCTTAGCGTGTTGGTTTTGAATCACCATTCTAAGATAGACTGTGCTACCTAGTCCTTATCTCCGGTGCACTCTTCGATCAATGAGTTAGGATTGTGCCAATCCCTCTCTCTTATGATCACATCGTCTTGCCCTGAAAAGCAAGATTGATCTAGAGCTTAGTAACATACCGGTGGTTCATGATTTTCCGTATATCTTCTCGGAAGTATTACCAGGTTGTCCCCTGATCGCTATGTGGAGTTCGTGATCAAGTTGGTTTATTCCTGTAAACCACCCTTTCTCCAAGAGTTCGTGTTGGATACCCTCAGCTAGTTGGTTAAGCTAAACGACAACTTGGAGAGTTGGAAGATAAAAGCTTACCTAACTTAGTTCGTTTCAAACGGATATCCTGGTGTTGGTGTGTTAGTTGAAGAAAGATGATATCTTCATCGATTGGTCCCTGTGATCAGTTATTAGACCTATTGTCTTATAAAAACTTTCATTTAAGTATGGGCTATCGTCAAATCAAATCAGAACCAACGATGTTCATAATGTTGTCTTACTCGTGGCTGCCCCTCGAGCATACACCATTATATCTTTTGGTCTGACCAATACTATCACCTTGTTCACATGATGGTGGAAGTCCAGTGATATGGAAATTCCGATGAGTTGTTGTTGAGCCCATCAGCAGCATTTTGCCTCCCCCATGATTCATGTTGAACGTCAACCTAGTGTTGGAAACTTTGTAAGCAATGCCTTCGTGTTCCGTTCATGAAGCCTATGCTTGGATGAAATAAGTGACTTCCTCTAACTCATGTGCATTTGGTGCAAGTTGCCGCCGTGGGTTTGAGAAAGGTTTGTTTTGTTTCCTCTGGAATCGTCCCAAGTCAGTCATGCATGTGCAAAGTATACTATGGTTTGATAGATTAATTACCTCCACTCCATATGTATTCCGTAGCACCCCAAGCCACTAATTGATTTGTTCTAGGAGAAGGAGTTCTTTTTAAGAGCTAACCCGGGCTTAATCAAGAACTTTGATATCCTCGATGATGGTTCCCAACCAGAACTCGGTAGTGTTTTATTATAAGACTACCATGTGGTCATGCTTGTCTGGGACAACATGTTCACATGTGTGTAGCAGAACCAGCTCATGTTTTGGAGCTTGCTATCATAGTTCATTTCCCGAGAATCTCGCAACGTCATTTCGTCGATTTGTGTTGCAAACTTTCACTTTTCTTCCTAGACTCGATGAGTCTGGAATATCCTGACACCAACCAGATAAGAATCTCAGGCAGATATGATAGTTGGAACATTTTCCCAAGAACTATAATATTGGTTCCTCGATAACTGGTAAGTGGATGTCGTGGCCAGCACCACCTAGCCGAAAGACCTATTATTGTAGTATCTTGATTGAAGAAGTTGGCCACCTCCCCATAAGGATTTCGTAGGATTTACCTCCGTAACTGTTCCTTATGGAATGTATTGCTCCCGAAGTCCGACCTTTTACTTGATGTTCTAGTTATCAAACCATATCTATGAATGGGTTACACTAGCACATCAAGGAGAACATTAGAAGCGGAGTGCTAAATGTCTCTCGGTCGATCATCCAGATTTTCTTTCCTTGGCATTGCTAGGGTGAAATCTGAGAAAGTGTTATCTTCCTTTGCTTCTGCATCATCCATCATCATTCATCACGGTAGTATGTTGTGTGGTCAGCACCCTTGACACGGATGTTGATAAAACCTTGATGATTGTGGAAATTCTCAAGTTCTTGAGAGCACGCACAAGCGCTAGGTGTTATCATCGACACTAATTGGGATGCTCTCAACTTCCTCGGTCATGCTATAACCATTCCAATAGTGGAATAACTCTCTATTGTTGAGCCTCTCCCCAGTTACTAGAATCATTCCCAGCATTTGCATTTTGTTCCCAGCTTGCACCGCCAATGTGCCATTCTACCATGGGTGTCACACCCTAGCTAGTCATGCATTAGAGTGTTGCATCATGTTTACTCTTTCATCAGAAACTTGAAATGGGGATGACAGAACCCCCAGTCCCCTCTGAAACCAACGAGGGTTACTAAAATAATTTTTCAATGAACCTGAAATGCCCTTCTAAAATGCCCATCATTTTTGTCTTGGTTCAGAACCTCTGCCAAAAGTGGTGCACATTTTCCTAGGCCATCCTAGGGTTTTTGAATTAAATCATAAATATTTGAATTTGGGCATTTAAAATAATATAAAATATTTAAATGCTCAAATATCTCCAAACTAAAATGTTTCATGTTGGAAATAATCCAACTATGGGCCAGGAATAGTTTGGTGATTTTTGAAGTTGCCTAGGTATTTTATTTAATTCAACAAAGTTGCAGATATATTAAATAAAAATAGAAATAGAACAAAAAGGGGGAAAACTTACCTGGGCTCCTCCCTGTGCGGCCCAGCCAGCTGGCCGGCCCAGCAAGCCAGTCCAGCCCACCACCGCCGTCGTCCTCCTGGCGCCAGTCGGCCAGGCGTGTGGCCGGCGCGCGCGCACGGCCGGAGCGCCACGCCACCAGCCCGTCTACCTGCCTCCCTCGCCAGCGCGACGCCGCGGCGCTTCTTCTCGGTGCCGCCCCGATCCCCTGGCCTTATCCCTCTCTCTCTCCCGTGCTGCTCCCTCCCTCTCTCTCACGGCCGAACACCACCGTCGCCGCCGTTCGCCATAGCCGCCGTCTCCGACCACCCCTCGCTCCCCCGACTAGCTCAGGAGCTCCGCCTCGACTCCCTCTTCCTCCCCACCGCTCCACGGGTCTCCGGAAGCCCTGCATCGCCGCCACGTCGCCGTTCCCCTCTTCGGGCTCCGACCACCGTCGCCGTCAAATTCGTCGTCTCCGGCGCGTCCCCGAGCCCGCTTCGACGCCCACTGCAACCGCGGTGAGCCCCCGAGTCGTTTCCGCCTTCTCCCCTGGTCTCTCCCGATCTCTAGGCCCTAGCCCCACCTCGGCCGAGAGCTCCACGCCGCCGACGATGTCGCCGTCGTGGCCACGGTCGCCGTAGCGCCCAACCGAGCACACCATCGTGCTCCACACCTCACTAGGAGCACGTAGCACGCACCAACACCTCCCCTAACGCCCTGCAACGCCGTTTCCGACCGCACCCGAACTCCGGCCGCCGCAGCCGAGCTCGCCGTCGTCAACTCCGGCCACCCCGAGCCCAACCACCACCACCAATAGTCGCGGCTCAACCTCAGCAACACGTAGATGCCTTCCGCCGTCCATTTGGTTGCCGGAATGGCAAAAAGCACTTTCGCCGCCGTCTCGGACCTCGCCGGCGTCATGTCGCCGGTGGGGTTTGACTTGTCCGACCTGGGGTTTGACCCCCAGGGTCACTGACGCGTGGGCCCTGTCGGCCAGGTGGTTAGGTTAGCGCTAACTACTGTTAGTCAACCCCCCCTGACACTGACAGTGGGCCCCAGCGCCTCTAATCCCTAATTAGGATTAAATTAAACCTGTTAAACCCCCCCTGTCACTGACGTGTGGCCCCCACACGTCAGGTTTGACTTCAGCCAGCCGCAGTTGACCACTGACGTCATGCTGACGTCATGCTGGCGCAATAATTATATTCTGGATTTAAATTAAATCAGGAAATTCCAGAATATTATTTAAACTTCAAAAATTCATAACTTTTATTCTGTAACTCCAAATTGGACAAATTATATATGAAAAATGATCAGAAAAATTCAATCTATCCATCTGTACTATTTTCATGCATGATCAAACAAGTTAAATTGATGTTTTAAGCAGAACAAGGAAAAGCACTTTAAAAGGCCATGTTTGAGTTTGAAATTTGAATCTTTGATTCAAATTTGTTCAAACCCCTCTGGTTTTAGTTGCATTAGCCCAACACACTCATATTGCCATGTTTCATGCATGCATCATATTGTTGCACATTGTTTGGTGATGCTTGTGTATCGATGTCCTTTGCGACAGGTTCTGCCCCCGAGGAGTACCGTGATTACCCTAACGAAGAACCGTATCAGTGCATCGAACCATCAGGCAAGCAACTAACCATTTGATCATATCGATACAATCCCATGTTCTCGCTCCTGCTCTCTTTTACTGCATTAAGACAACACGATTCAAACTGCTGTGTGCTACGGTAGTTGAACCCATTTCCTCTGCATGACCTGTCATTGCCACAGTAACTAGATGAAACCCACTAGCATGTGTAGGAGTTGATTGAGCCCTATGTATGTGTTGTTCCTACCTTGCTATGCCTGCTATGCTTAGAGTCGTGTCAGGTCTGGTTCATCTGGGTGATGGGCTGGAGTGAAATGTTATGTCGGTAAGGAGAGTGGTGTGGTGAACACGATTTGGTAAAGGTATCGATGAGAGGCCATGTAGGAGTACATGGTGGGTTGTTTCATTGAAGCCGACCTTAAGCACTGAGATCTGTATGTGTGATTTAAGAATCAGCTACTACCATGCATTGGGCCCGAAACCAATGGACCCTCTCGGCTTCTTATTCACCCTAGTTCTCCGTCCAGGAGTTGCAAGTAGTTTCTGGTGTTTGTAGCCTACTGGAGGCCGTGGACAGCGCTGACCGTAGGGGTGGGCTGTGATGCGGTAGGTACGTGGCCGGGTGTACCGAATACCCGCTAGGTATCTCGGGAACCCTGTTCACATCGTTCGGGGCCGTATGGGAAACCTCGGCCGGACTCCCTGTGGATGGAACCTGAATAGGCGATAAACCTGGACTGGAGGCTTAGGTGATTAGGTAGGTCGTGGCCGACACCCACGTTGGGCTTCCGCTTGAAGGTTGCCGAGTACATGTCGTGTAAACGACGGTAAGTGGTGAGAGCGTGTATGAAGAAGTACACCCCTGCAGGGTTAACATGATCTATTCGAATAGCCGCGTCCGCGGTAAAGGACTACTTGGTTGCCTATACAGTTCATAGACAAGTAAATGGAAACTACTAAAAGCCTCAAGATAAGTGTGAGTGCCGAGGATGGCTCTTCCGTAGGAAGACGGAGGTGGATCCTCGGTAGTGTATTGAAGTGGTGAGTAGTGGACTCGTGTGCGCAAAACCATTTCAAGCTGGAGTATCGTAGGATAGTCTAGCCAAGAGTCAAAGCTGGCTTGCTGCAATAACTCCACCAACCCTTCTTGATACTATGCATGTATGTAGGATCTGATGTAAGTCTTGCTGAGTACCTTTGTACTCATGTTGCTATAATCTACATTTTTACAGAAGACGCTGCAACCCCTTCTGATGGGTTCTATGTAGACGTTGACATCAACGAGTAGGCTAAAGACCCAGGTGGTGACCCTGAGCTTGTGATAGACCACGTAGTATAGCTAGGCTTTCCAAGCCTCTTTTATTTTACTAGTTGTCTGTACCCAGACAATGTACTTCCGCTGTTGGCTTGTATGACTGTATGACTTGTATGTTGGGTCGTGAGACCCGTACCTTTGTGAATGTTATGTATGGCTCCCTGAGCCTTAAATAAAGTACTTGTGTCATAGAGTCATGTTGTGATGCTTCGTTGTATTTGCACATATCGGGCATATTGTGTGTATGATTGAAATGCTTGGTATGTGTGGGATCTGACTATCTAGTTGTTTATCTTTAGTAGCCTCTCTTACCGGGAAATGTCTCCTAGTGTTACCGCTGAGCCATGGTAGCTTGCTACTGCTCTGGAACACTTAGGCTGGCCAGCGTGTGTCCTTCTTCGTTCCTGTGTCTGTCCCTTCGGGGAAATGTCACGCTTTGAGTACCGGAGTCCTGTTAGCCCGCTACAGCCCGGTTTACCGGAGTCCTGCTAGCCCAGTGCTACAGCCCGGACCCACTTGCTGATGACCGACACGTTCGAAGCTGGGTCATGGATGCCTGTCCCTGTAAGTCTGTGCCACTTTGGGTTTACGACTAGTCATGTCAGCCCGGGCTCCTTATCATATGGATGCTAGCGACACTATCATATACGTGAGCCAAAAGGCGCAAACGGTCCCGGGAAAAGCTAAGACGACACCCGTGGGGATACCATGCGTGAGGCCGCAAAGTGATATGAGGTGTTACCAGCTAGATCGATGTGACATCGAGTCGGGGTCCTGACAGCGTTGGCATCAGAGCCGGACTGCCTGTAGGTTCTCCAAGCCAAACTGGTCGATGTTGAGTCTAGAAATTCTTTAGTTATATGTAGGGGAATTGTTTGTGGGATGGAACGTAAGGCTCTTTTTACTCCTCTATCTTATGACATTCTGATCTGAGTCAGTCCATTCTTCCACCGGGGGTTAAGGAATTAGGATCTGTTCTCTCTATCAGGATCACGAGTTACTAATCAGTAGTACCTTATAAGTTTGATGGATACAAGCCTAGTTCAGTTCTACTACCACATTATGTTGTTAGAATGGTTTCAGAACTTTGATATGGTGATGTTGAGTGTGTACGAAATCCTTTGTCAAATGTCTCAAAATCCTTTTTGAGCATTTACAGCTGTTATGCTGCCGAAATTTTGCTAGAAATTCTAATGCCTTTGCATTATGATTGTGCTTTCAGATGGCCACTCGCGACCTCAATCAAGTGGTTCGCCTGACTTGATGCCTAGATGTACCCGGCCATACTGCTAAGTTGGTCAGGGTAATGACTGAGGCTGGATACCGCTGGTATCCTGAGTACGCGGTCGAAGAGCAATTTCGGGACTTCAATCAAAGCCAGTATCTCTGCACTGTCCGGATATTTCCATCTTATCCTGGATCCACCGAGCCTCTTCACTGTTCCTATGGACTCGGGGTTACCATTGAGATGGCTGTGCAGGACGCCGCCTACTCTATGATGACCATTATGCGAGTCAGATCTGGTTTATTTCGGGACTCTGATTTCCGGTATATGCCAGGATCACTTCCGGGAGCACAAGGGTATCTCCAGGCTATCTATGCTGACTCCACTCAGGAGGATTCACGAACTCGCACCACTGCTGAGATGCTCGAGGATAAGGACCGTGAAAATCGGGCCTTAAGGTTAGAGCTCTTCAATACCCGTGCTGACCACTGGGCTACTTTGACTCGGTTCGCACCGGCGGTGCAAGCTGGATATTCAGATATGCGCGATCTCTATCCTGTGAGATCTGCTCTGCCAGACGTGATGGTTTGGCGTGATGTAGGAGGCATCACCCCACCTCGCGGTCCCCGCAGGCCACCGTTTGTTGGTCCAAGGCCTCATCCTAGCCCCTATGGTCCACAAGCTCCGCGAGACCGTCTGTTTCCGGATGATCATGTTGAACTTCCAGGCTATGGAGGTGACTTCTACGAGGACTACTACGGATCGGTCTGAGTTAGTGATAGTATCACTAGTTCGCACTAGCTGTGTCATCTATCGTCCCGCGTGACTCGTGGGATATGACCTAGTTTGTACTCTTTCCGGAGATGTAGAAAAATAAAGTATAGGAGCTTGGAATGCCTCCGATGAGATGTAATCCTCTTTTCACCGTAATAGTACTTTGTTTGGTCTTGTACTAAACCCGGTATGGTGTGTATGACGATGGAATAAAAGAAGCAGTTTCTGTATCTACCATGTCATACGGATGATCATCTTGCATTCCGAGTTATTCCTTACATTATGTATCCTATGTCGGAATTTTACCATCCTGACTAAATCATTGTCTTGTTTACCTAGGATGGTCAACACGCGCGCTAACCCTGCTTCCCAAGAGCAGGCCGAAGGCAGTGAAGCCAGGAATGAAAATCTGCCTCATCCTCCTTCACTAGCCGAGGTTATGATGGAAGCTGAGAGAAACAAGCGGGAGACAAACCGTTTGTTGGAGCGTATTGAACAGAATACAGCACACCATCAGAGGGCTAACGTGGTGTCACTCAGTGATTTTATCAAATTGCATCCACCCACGTTCCACCACTCCGTCGAGCCTCTCGACGCTGATGACTGGCTTCGCAGTATCTCTCACAAGCTGTGTTCCGCGCTGGTAGCGGAGGCTGACAAGGTCACCTTTGCTGCATATCATCTTGAAGGCCCTGCCAGTCTTTGGTGGGAGAATTATGGAGCTATGCGCCCAGCGGGCCATGTCACCACTTGGGCTGAGTTCAGCGAGGCTTTCCGTGAACATCACATTCCGGAGGGTCTCATGGACCGTAAACGTGAAGAATTTTGCAGTTTCACCCAAGGCCGACTTTCTGTGGATGCCTATAGCAGAGAGTTTGGTAATCTCGTCCGATATGCAACTGAGGAAGTGTCTACTGACGCCAAGAAGCAAGCAAGGTTCCGTAAGGGCCTTAGTCCTGAGCTTCGCCGCGACCTCCGTCTGCATGAGTGCACATCTTTTTCGAAACTTGTCAACAAAGCCATCAGTGCTGAAACTGGTCAGACTGACTATGACGCAACACGCAAGCATGGACGTGACATGGGTTCCTCATCCGGTGCTGGTCCTCAGAAGCGCCGCGTGTGGGTACCCAACACCACCCTGCCACCCAGGTTCACACCGAGGCCATCCTTCCAGGCGCCTCGCCCTGTTCAACAGTCTGCACCGGCCAAGCCCTATGGGGGTCCAACCAATAATGCTCCTCCACGTACCAGTTCCGTGACTTGTTTCAAGTGTGGGGAATCTGGTCACTATATGCGTGAGTGTCCCCAGACCAACCCCAATCAATCTGCTAAAGCTGTTGGCCGTGGCAAGCCGACAGGGAAGGTGTTTCATGCTAAACCGGTCACCGCTTCACGTGGCCATGTCAACTGTATCTCTGCCGAAGAAGCTCAAGAGGACCCCAACGTCGTTCTCGGTACGCTTCTTGTTAATTGCCACCCGACATCTGTTCTTTTCGATACAGGAGCCTCTCATTCTTTTATATCCGAAAATTATGCTCGTTTGCATAACGTTGCATTCTGTGACTTGCCGTCCACTATGGAAATTTCTACCCCTGGTTCTAGATGGCAGACCTCTAGGGTAAGTTATGGAAATAAAATCCAAGTTGACAGACTTGTTTTCCTCGCATCTTTGATAGCCCTTAAATCTTCAGATATTAATATCATTCTGGGTATGGACTGGATGTCAGCTCATCATGCCCAAATTGATTGCTTCTCTAGGACTGTTCAACTCACCCATCCTTCGGGGAAGATAGTCAATGTCTTGACCCGAATAGCCAAGCGACAATTATATTCTCTTAACGCCAGCCCTTTGCCAGACCTTGAGGACGTGCCGGTAGTCCGTGACTTCCCGGATGTCTTTCCAGAGGAATTGCCAGGTGTTCCACCTGACAGGGATGTTGAGTTCGTAATCGACCTCATCCCCGGAACCGTTCCGATTGCTAGAAGACCTTATAAGATGGCACCACTAGAACTAGCCGAGCTTAAGAAGCAACTCGATGAATCCTTGAAAAAGGGTTTCATCCGCCCTAGTTCATCTCCGTGGGCTTGCCCCGTCCTATTCGTCAAGAAGGATGGTACGGACCGGATGGTTGTAGATTACCGACCTGTCAATTTGGTCACAATCAAGAACAAATATCCACTTCCCAGGATCAACGATCTGTATGATCAGCTCGCTGGATCCTCAGTCTTCTCCAAGATGGATTTGAGGTTGGGCTACCATCAAATCAAAATCAGAAACGGGGACATTCCTAAAACGGCCTTTGTTACTCGTTATGGCCAATACGAGTACACCGTCATGTCCTTCGGATTAACCAACGCTCCAGCCACCTTTTCTCGGTTAATGAACTCAATCTTCATGGAGTATTTGGATAAATTCGTCGTAGTTTATCTCGATGATATACTCATCTACTCCAAGAACAAGGAAGAACATGCCGAACATTTAAGGCTAGTGTTGAAGAAACTTCGAGAGCATCACCTTTATGCCAAATTTTCAAAATGTGAATTCTGGTTGTCAGAAGTGACCTATCTGGGTCATGTAATATCTGGTAAAGGTATTGCTGTTAACCCTGAGCGAGTTCAAGCCGTCCTTAATTGGACTCCACCCGAATCGGTCAAGCAAGTTCGGAGTTTTCTAGGCTTAGCGAGCTATTGCCGTCGCTTTGTCGAGAACTTCTCCAAAGTTGCTAAACCTCTAACCGAACTCCTCAAGAAAGATAAGAAGTTCAAATGGACTCCACAATGTGAGCACAGCTTTCAGGAACTGAAAAGACGCCTGACCTCTGCTCCCGTGCTGGTACCGCCAGACTTCTCCAAGGACTTTGTTATCTACTGCGACGCCTCGCGACAAGGACTAGGTTGCATTCTCATGCAAGATCGACACGTAATTGCTTACGCTTCACGGCAATTGCACCCACATGAGGAGAATTATCCTACTCATGATCTAGAGCTTGCAGCCGTAGTCTATGCACTTAAGACCTGGCGACATTACCTCCTCGGTAATCGTTGCGAAATATTCACTGATCACCAAAGCCTGAAGTACATTTTCACCCAACCGGATTTGAATCTCAGGCAGAGACGTTGGGTTGAATTGATCACAAACTTCGACTTAGGAATAACCTACACCCCAGGGAAAGCCAACGTCATGGCTGATGCGCTAAGTTGTAAATCTTATTGTAACAACCTGATGTTACAACAAAGTCAACCGCTTCTCCATGAGGAATTTCGGAAGCTTAACCTTCACATTATACCTCAAGGTTTTCTTTCCACCTTGGTGGCAAAACCTACCCTTACGGATCAAATTATCAAAGCACAGAAGGTAGATCCGGGAATCTCCCGCATCAAGAGAAACATTCAGAAAGGAATTGCGAATTGCTTCTCCATTAATGATCAAGGGGTCGTATACTTCGGGGATCGACTAGTGGTTCCCAAAGTGCGCAACCTGAGGCGATTGATCCTTAAGGAAGCTCATGAATCTCCTCTCACCATTCATCCCGGTAGTACTAAAATGTATCAGGACCTACGCCAGAGGTTCTGGTGGACTAGGATGAAGAGAGAAATTGCTCAGTATATTGCAAATTGCGACGTCTATCGACGTGTAAAAGCAGAGCATCAACGGCCTGCTGGCACCCTTCAACCCTTAGCTATTCCTGAATGGAAATGGGATAAAATTGGTATGGATTTCATTACCGGCTTTCCCAGGACCAAGAGAGGGAATAATGCTATCTTCGTCGTGGTCGATCGTCTTTCCAAAGTAGCTCATTTCTTACCTGTTCGTGAGAGTATAACCGCTAGTCAGCTGGCAGATTTGTACATCTCCCGAATAGTGTCTCTCCATGGTGTTCCTTTGGAAATTAACTCGGATCGAGGAAGTCTTTTCACCTCTCGATTTTGGGAAAGTTTCCAAAATGCTATGGGAACCCGTCTCTCCTTTAGCACCGCTTTCCACCCTCAGTCGAGTGGTCAAGTGGAACGCGTCAATCAGATTCTAGAAGACATGCTTCGAGCCTCCGTTATCTCTTTCGGAATGGACTGGGAGAAGTGCCTTCCATTTGCCGAATTCGCTTACAACAACAGCTATCAATCTAGCTTGGGTAAAGCCCCTTTTGAAGTTCTCTATGGACGACGATGTCGAACACCCCTTAACTGGTCAGAGACCGGGGAAAGACAATTCTTTGGCCCGGATATGATTCAGGAAGCAGAAGAACAAGTTCGTATCGTTCGTCAAAAGTTGAAAACAGCCCAATCTCGTCAAAAGAGTCAATATGACCGAAAACATAAGGCTATGACTTTCGAGGTTGACGAGAAGGCTTATCTTCGGGTCACCCCTCTGAAGGGAACCCATCGTTTCGGTATCAAAGGCAAATTGGCTCCTCGTTACATTGGACCTTTTCGCATTCTTGCCAAACGAGGAGAAGTTGCCTACCAGTTGGAACTACCTCCGCACCTCTCCAGAGTTCACGATGTCTTCCACGTTTCTCAACTCAGGCGTTGCTTCTCGGATCCTATCCGTGAAGTGGACCACGAAACGCTTGATCTCCAAGATGATCTTACATATCGGGAGTACCCCATTCGTATCCTCGATCAAGCCGAACGTACCACGCGACGTCATAATATCAAGTTTCTCAAGGTTCAATGGTCGCACCATTCTGAGGATGAAGCAACTTGGGAAAGGGAGGATCGTCTTCAACTTGAATATCCCGCCTTCTTCTCGGAGGAACCCAAATCTCGGGACGAGATTCTTTTGAGTGGGGGTGAGTTGTCACACCCTAGCTAGTCATGCATTAGAGTGTTGCATCATGTTTACTCTTTCATCAGAAACTTGAAATGGGGATGACAGAAGCCCCAGTCCCCTCTGAAACCAACTAGGGTTACTAAAATAATTTTTCAATGAACCTGAAATGCCCTTCTAAAATGCCCATCATTTTTGTCTTGGTTCAGAACCTCTGCCAAAAGTGGTGCACATTTTCCTAGGCCATCCTAGGGTTTTTGAATTAAATCATAAATATTTGAATTTGGGAATTTAAAATAATATAAAATATTTAAATGCTCAAATATCTCCAAACTAAAATGTTTCATGTTGGAAATAATCCAACTATGGGCCAGGAATAGTTTGGTGATTTTTGAAGTTGCCTAGGTATTTTATTTAATTCAACAAAGTTGCAGATATATTAAATAAAAACAGAAATAGAAAAAAAGGGGGAAAACTTACCTGGGCTCCTCCCTGTGCGGCCCAGCCAGCTGGCCGGCCCAGCAAGCCAGCCCAGCCCACCACCGCCGTCGTCCTCCTGGCGCCAGTCGGCCAGGCGTGTGGCCGGCGCGCGCGCACGGCCGGAGCGCCACGCCACCAGCCCGTCTGCCTGCCTCCCTCGCCAGCGCGACGCCGCGGCGCTTCTTCTCGGTGCCGCCCCGATCCCCTGGCCTTATCCCTCTCTCTCTCCCGTGCTGCTCCCTCCCTCTCTCTCACGGCCGAACACCACCGTCGCCGCCGTTCGCCATAGCCGCCGTCTCCGACCACCCCTCGCTCCCCCGACTAGCTCAGGAGCTCCGCCTCGACTCCCTCTTCCTCCCCACCGCTCCACGGGTCTCCGGAAGCCCTGCATCGCCGCCACGTCGCCGTTCCCCTCTTCGGGCTCCGACCACCGTCGCCGTCAAATTCGTCGTCTCCGGCGCGTCCCCGAGCCCGCTTCGACGCCCACTGCAACCGCGGTGAGCCCCCGAGTCGTTTCCCCCTTCTCCCCTGGTCTCTCCCGGCCTCTAGGCCCTAGCCCCACCTCGGCCGAGAGCTCCACGCCGCCGACGATGTCGCCGTCGTGGCCACGGTCGCCGTAGCGCCCAACCGAGCACACCATCGTGCTCCACACCTCACTAGGAGCACGTAGCACGCACCAACACCTCCCCTAACGCCCTGCAACGCCGTTTCCGACCGCACCCGAACTCCGGCCGCCGCAGCCGAGCTCGCCGTCGTCAACTCCGGCCACCCCGAGCCCAACCACCACCACCAATAGTCGCGGCTCAACCTCAGCAACACGTAGATGCCTTCCGCCGTCCATTTGGTTGCCGGAATGGCAAAAAGCACTTTCGCCGCCGTCTCGGACCTCGCCGGCGTCATGTCGCCGGTGGGGTTTGACTTGTCCGACCTGGGGTTTGACCCCCCAGGGTCACTAACGCGTGGGCCCTGTCGGCCAGGTGGTTAGGTTAGCGCTAACTACTGTTAGTCAACCCCCCCTGACACTGACAGTGGGCCCCAGCGCCTCTAATCCCTAATTAGGATTAAATTAAACCTGTTAAACCCCCCCTATCACTGACGTGTGGCCCCCACACGTCAGGTTTGACTTCAGCCAGCCGCAGTTGACCACTGACGTCATGCTGACGTCATGCTGGCGCAATAATTATATTCTGGATTTAAATTAAATCAGGAAATTCCAGAATATTATTTAAACTTCAAAAATTCATAACTTTTATTCTGTAACTCCAAATTGGACAAATTATATATGAAAAATGATCAGAAAAATTCAATCTATCCATCTGTACTATTTTCATGCATGATCAAACAAGTTAAATTGATGTTTTAAGCAGAACAAGGAAAAGCACTTTAAAAGGCCATGTTTGAGTTTGAAATTTGAATCTTTGATTCAAATTTGTTCAAACCCCTCTGGTTTTAGTTGCATTAGCCCAACACACTCATATTGCCATGTTTCATGCATGCATCATATTGTTGCACATTGTTTGGTGATGCTTGTGTATCGATGTCCTTTGCGACAGGTTCTGCCCCCGAGGAGTACCGTGATTACCCTAACGAAGAACCGTATCAGTGCATCGAACCATCAGGCAAGCAACTAACCATTTGATCATATCGATACAATCCCATGTTCTCGCTCCTGCTCTCTTTTACTGCATTAAGACAACACGATTCAAACTGCTGTGTGCTACGGTAGTTGAACCCATTTCCTCTGCATGACCTGTCATTGCCACAGTAACTAGATGAAACCCACTAGCATGTGTAGGAGTTGATTGAGCCCTATGTATGTGTTGTTCCTACCTTGCTATGCCTGCTATGCTTAGAGTCGTGTCAGGTCTGGTTCATCTGGGTGATGGGCTGGAGTGAAATGTTATGTCGGTAAGGAGAGTGGTGTGGTGAACACGATTTGGTAAAGGTATCGATGAGAGGCCATGTAGGAGTACATGGTGGGTTGTTTCATTGAAGCCGACCTTAAGCACTGAGATCTGTATGTGTGATTTAAGAATCAGCTACTACCATGCATTGGGCCCGAAACCAATGGACCCTCTCGGCTTCTTATTCACCCTAGTTCTCCGTCCAGGAGTTGCAAGTAGTTTCTGGTGTTTGTAGCCTACTGGAGGCCGTGGACAGCGCTGACCGTAGGGGTGGGCTGTGATGCGGTAGGTACGTGGCCGGGTGTACCGAATACCCGCTAGGTATCTCGGGAACCCTGTTCACATCGTTCGGGGCCGTATGGGAAACCTCGGCCGGACTCCCTGTGGATGGAACCTGAATAGGCGATAAACCTGGACTGGAGGCTTAGGTGATTAGGTAGGTCGTGGCCGACACCCACGTTGGGCTTCCGCTTGAAGGTTGCCGAGTACATGTCGTGTAAACGACGGTAAGTGGTGAGAGCGTGTATGAAGAAGTACACCCCTGCAGGGTTAACATGATCTATTCGAATAGCCGCGTCCGCGGTAAAGGACTACTTGGTTGCCTATACAGTTCATAGACAAGTAAATGGAAACTACTAAAAGCCTCAAGATAAGTGTGAGTGCCGAGGATGGCTCTTCCGTAGGAAGACGGAGGTGGATCCTCGGTAGTGTATTGAAGTGGTGAGTAGTGGACTCGTGTGCGCAAAACCATTTCAAGCTGGAGTATCGTAGGATAGTCTAGCCAAGAGTCAAAGCTGGCTTGCTGCAATAACTCCACCAACCCTTCTTGATACTATGCATGTATGTAGGATCTGATGTAAGTCTTGCTGAGTACCTTTGTACTCATGTTGCTATAATCTACATTTTTACAGAAGACGCTGCAACCCCTTCTGATGGGTTCTATGTAGACGTTGACATCAACGAGTAGGCTAAAGACCCAGGTGGTGACCCTGAGCTTGTGATAGACCACGTAGTATAGCTAGGCTTTCCAAGCCTCTTTTATTTTACTAGTTGTCTGTACCCAGACAATGTACTTCCGCTGCTGGCTTGTATGACTGTATGACTTGTATGTTGGGTCGTGAGACCCATACCTTTGTGAATGTTATGTATGGCTCCCTGAGCCTTAAATAAAGTACTTGTGTCATAGAGTCATGTTGTGATGCTTCGTTGTATTTGCACATATCGGGCATATTGTGTGTATGATTGAAATGCTTGGTATGTGTGGGATCTGACTATCTAGTTGTTTATCTTTAGTAGCCTCTCTTACCGGGAAATGTCTCCTAGTGTTACCGCTGAGCCATGGTAGCTTGCTACTGCTCTGGAACACTTAGGCTGGCCGGCATGTGTCCTTCTTCGTTCCTGTGTCTGTCCCTTCGGGGAAATGTCACGCTTTGAGTACCGGAGTCCTGTTAGCCCGCTACAGCCCGGTTTACCGGAGTCCTGCTAGCCCAGTGCTACAGCCCGGACCCACTTGCTGATGACCGACACGTTCGAAGCTGGGTCATGGATGCCTGTCCCTGTAAGTCTGTGCCACTTTGGGTTTACGACTAGTCATGTCAGCCCGGGCTCCTTATCATATGGATGCTAGCGACACTATCATATACGTGAGCCAAAAGGCGCAAACGGTCACGGGAAAAGGTAAGACGACACCCGTGGGGATACCGTGCGTGAGGCCGCAAAGTGATATGAGGTGTTACCAGCTAGATCGATGTGACATCGAGTCGGGGTCCTGACAATGGGTCCCTTCCATTTCTGGTGATAAGCAAAAATCATCCATTGTGTTGTCTTCAACAAGGTAATCCACATCGTCCAAGTCCGGGTATGCCTTTCTACCGAACCCCTCTAAATGATCGATTATGTATAAAGAGTTTCAATGATCTTTGAATCAAAAGTAATTCTTTTTGCCACTTAAGGTAATAATCTACGAATCACCCTCCTCCAGGATGTTTCGTCGTGGTATCATGGCAACTCAACTCCTCGCTACGTTGACAATCGTTTACCACCTTCTTAGGTGTGGAATTGTTGTCTACCTAGTGAACCTTCGTCATTCGTTTCTTTCCACCCCTCTTGATGTGTATCTCGTGTCTCAGCTCGAGAGATGCTGCTATGTCTCATCCCATGAGTTGATCCTGAGTTGTTCGGTCTTCTCGAAGATCGATTGTTCTAGAGTTTTCCTTTCTTCTCGTTGTCATATTGGCTGGAGTTCTCAAAGCAAGACGCCGAGACAAAGATGAGGATCAAATCAACGTTCAACTGAAGTGCACCCTGGATCGTGAAGATTATACTAGTTGCGTTTACCCTTCACCTTACCCTACGCTTGAATCTTGAGACGAGATTCTTGTTTAGTGGGGGTGAGTTGTCACATCCCTAGCTTCTGGTAGTGCTCTAGGCTAGCTTCATGTGTGCATCATGTCTATATTTTCGAAACTTGAACTGAGGAATTTTGGAAGCCTCAAAAACTTAAATAAAAGAGGGGCAAAAACCCTAGAAATCTCATTCATTGCTCCAAAATGCTCTTCTTAAATGTTTGATAATTTTTGGTAAGGGTTCTGGTCCCAACCAAAATATTGAACATTTTTAAGGATTTATTTTTGGGACTTTGGATTTAATTCATTAGCTATTTGAATTTGAATTATATTCATATAATTAGAATATAATTTCAAATACCCCTGAAATATTTTATAAGCTTTTGGAAAAGTCCATCTAGCAATATAAAATATTCAGAGGGGTTTTTGGCATTGTTTGAATTATTTTAAATTCAAAACAGTGGCAAAATAAATTAAATAAAATAAAACAGAAGAAAAAAATAAAACAGAGCAGAAAACCTACCTGGGCCACTTACCCGCAGCCTACCTGGCGCCACCAACTGGCCCAGCCGGCCCAGCCCGCCACCGCTACTCCCCCCCCCCTGTCGTCTTCCTCTTGCCAGTGGGAGCAGCTGCGTGCTCGCACGCGCACGGCCGAGGAGGCCACCTCCTCCTTCCCTGGTCCCTCCCGCGACGCCACGCAGCCCCGACCCCCTCTCACTTCTCCCTCGCTCTCTGGACCTCCCTCCCCCTCGCTCCTCTGCTTCTCCCCCCCCCATGACCGAGAGTCGCCGTCGCCGCCGCTCGCCATAACCACGGCCACCGGGCCTCCCTCGCTCCCCCGACTAGCCCAGAGGCTCCGCCTCGACCCCCTCTTCCTCTCCACCGAGCCACGAGGCCCCGGACGCGCTGCAACGCCGCCACCATCGCCGTTCCCCTTGTCGGCCACCGGAGATCGCCGCCGTCAATTCTCCGTCGCAGAAGCGTCCCCGAGCCCACTGAGCCACCCTGCTGCCCCCCTGTGAGCTTGCCGTCGTTTCCCCTCACCTCTCTCTCGCGCGCGCACCCTGTAGCCGCCGCCCCACGAGCACCCGAAGCCGCCGTCCGCCATGGCCGGTGAGCTCCGTGCTCCCGAGCTCCTCCGCCTGCGCTCGTTGCCTCCGGGTGTTCCTGGTGACCCCAGCATCCCGTAGAGCCCATTGGCCGCGCCCGCCGTGTCGTGTAACGCCGAAACCGAGCACGCCCGAGCTCCGGCCGCCGCTGCCGAGCTCGAGGCCATCGTCTCCGGCCGCCCTAGCTGCTGCTGCTTGCTGAAACGGGCGCGGGTGAGCTCCAGCTCTCCGTAGCCGCTCTCCTCCGTCCATTTGGACGCCAGAGGAGCGAACCCGAGCCCTCCGCCGCGCCTGTTGCCACCGGCGACGAACCGCCGGCGTGTTAGGCCCTGTTGACCAGGGGTTTGACCTCCCCTGGGTCATTTACATGTGGGCCCGGGGCCCTGCTAATTTAGTTTAGATGCTAATTAAATTTTAGCTAACCCACTGACTCACTGACAGGTGGGGCCCAGCCCTATTAATTAACCCAGTTCAGTTTAATTAAATTCTAACTAAACTAATTTCACTGACATGCGGGACCCACTGTCAGGTTTGACCCGGACCAGCCCCTGTTGACTCTGCTGAGGTCAGCATGACCTAGTGCTGACGCAATAATTCCTTTCTGGAATTTAAATAAATCCTAAATGATTTAATAATTCCAGAAAATTGTATAAACTTCAATAAATCATAGAAAATTAACCGTCACTCCAAATTAAATAAATTATATATGAAAAATTATCAGAAAAATTCAAGGAATCCATCTGTACCATTTTCATGCATGTTAGAACAACTTATAACTGCTGTTTAGCACAAATCATTTAAATGGCATTTGAATAATCACATATGGAGTTTGAATTTGAATCTTGTATTCAAACCAACTTCATTTAATCTGTTGCTAGTTGCATTAGCTCAAAACACATTCATTTTACCATGTCATGATCATGCATCATATTGTGCATTGCATTGATTGTGTTCCCTTCTGTGTTGCCGGTATTTGTCCCCTCTCGATAGACGTGATACCGATGATGTGATCGTTGACACTGATGAAGACTCAATGTTATCTTCAGAAGTGCTAGGCAAGCAAAACCCCCTTGTTCATTCCGATACAATCCTACCCTCTCGCTCCTGCTCTCTTTTAATGCATTAGGACAACACCGATTCATCTGTTACTTGCTGCGGTAGCTGAACCCCTTTATCCTCTGCATGACCTGTCATTGCCACAGTAAATAGATGAAACCCACTAGCATGAGTAGGAGTTGTTTGAGCCCTGTTGTGCCTACTCATTCATGCTTGTTGTCATGCCTGCTACTGCTTAGAGTTGAGTCAGGTCTGATTCATCGGGGATGAATCAGAGGTGTGTGAACATGTCCTACTATGTGTGAGCTAAGTGTGTGAACACGATTTGGTAAAGGTAGCGGTGAGAGGCCATGTAGGAGTACATGGTGGGTTGTCTCATTGCAGCCGTCCTCAGGAACTGAGTTCTGTGTTTGTGATCCATGATTCAGCTACTACCACGCATTGGGCCCGAAACCAATGGACCCTCTCGGCTTCTTAATCACCCTTGTCCTCTGTCCAGGAGTTGCAAGTAGTTTCTGGTGTTTGTAGTATGCTAGAGGCCGTGCACAGCGCTGACCAGAGGGGTGGGCTGTGATGCGGTAGGCACGTGGCATGGTGTACCGGGCGCCCGTTTGGTGTCTCGGGAACCCTGTTCACATCGTTTGGGGCTGTGAGCGAAACTCTGGCCGGATCTCCTCATGGATGGAACCCGAATAGGCGATAAACCTGGACTAGAGACTCGAGTGTTTAGGCAGGCCGTGGCCGACACCCACGTTGGGCTTCCGCTTGAAGGTTGCCGAGTACATATCGTGTAAACGGCGGTAAGTGGTGAGAGCGTGTGTGAAGAAGTACACCCCTGCAGGGTTATCATCATCTATTCGAATAGCCGTGTCCGCGGAAAAGGACTTCTGGGTTGCTTATATCAGTTCTTAGACAAGTGAAAGTGGATACTTTAAAATACGCAAGATAAGCGTGAGTGCTATGGATGGTGTTCTCGTAGGGAGACGGGAGCGGATCCATAGTGGTGTATTGATATGGTGAATATGTGGACTCGTGTGCGCCACCTCAAAAGAGTTACATTGCAGTCGTAGTTCAGGATAGCCACTGAGTCAAAGCTGGCTTGCTGCAGTTAAACCCCACCATCCCCTTGTTGATAATGATGCATATGTAGTTAGTTCTGATGTAAGTCTTGCTGGGTACAATTGTACTCACGTTTGCCTATTTTATGTTTTTGCAGAGAGACTTCGGTCTCACTAGTAGTTCCACGTGGACTTCGACGTTTAGCTTGTTACCTCAGCTACGATCTTGTGCCCTCGGCAGGATCTGGTAGATAGTCAGGCTTCTCAGCCTTTTTCATTTATAGTTGTCTGTACTCAGACATGTTAAGCTTCCGCTTGTGCTTTGACTTGTATGCTCTAGTTGTTGGGTCATGAGACCCATGTTTGTAATGTCTCGCTCCTCGGAGCCTATTGAATAAACTACTTGAGTCGTAGAGTCATTTTGTGATGCCATGTTGTATTGCACATATCGAGCATATTGTGTGTATGTTATTGAAATGCTTGGTATGTGTGGGATCTGACTATCTAGTTGTTTATCTTTAGTAGCCTCTCTTACCGGGAAATGTCTCCTAGTGTTTCCACCGAGCCATGGTAGCTTGCTACTGCTCCGGAACACTTAGGCTGGCCGGCATGTGTCCTTCTTCGTTCCTGTGTCTGTCCCTTCGGGGAAATGTCACGCGATGAATACCGGAGTCCTATTAGCCCGCTACAGCCCGGTTCACCGGAGTCCTGCTAGCCCAGTGCTACAGCCTAGATTCACTCGCTGATGACCGACACGTTCGATGCTGGGTCATTGATGCCTGTCCCTGTAAGTTTGTGCCACTTTGGGTTTACGACTAGCCATGTCAGCCCGGGCTCCTTATCATATGGATGCTAGCGACACTGTCATATACGTGTGCAAAAAGGCGCAAACGGTTCCGGGTAAAGGTAAGGCGACACCCATGGGAATACCGTGCGTGAGGCCGCAAAGTGATATGAAGTGTTACATGCTAGATCTATGTGGCATTGAGTCGGGGTCCTGACAATGGAGATCATGGTGTCATGCCGGTGACGATGATGATCATGGAGCCCCGAAGATGGAGATCAAAAGGAGCAATGTGATATTGGCCATATCATGTCACTATTTGATTGCATGTGATGTTTATCATGTTTTTGCATCTTATTTGCTTAGAGAGATGGTAGTAAATAAGATGATCCCTTATTAAAATTTCAAGAAAGTGTTCCCCCTAACTGTGCACCGTTGCGAAAGTTCATCGTTTCGAAGCACCACGTGATGATCGGGTGTGATAGATTCTTACGTTCACATACAACGGGTGTAAGCTAGATTTACACACGTGAAACACTTAGGTTGACTTGACGAGCCTAGCATGTACAGACATGGCCTCGGAACACAAGAGACCGAAAGGTCGAGCATGAGTCGTATAGTAGATACGATCAACATGAAGATGTTCACCGATGATGACTAGTCCGTCTCACGTGATGATCGGACACGGCCTAGTTGACTCGGATCATGTAATCACTTAGATGACTAGAGGAATGTCTATCTGAGTGGGAGTTCATATGATGAACTTAATTATCCTGAACATAGTCAAAAGATCTTTGCAAATTATGTCGTAAGCTCGCGCTTTAGTTCCACAGTTTAGATATGTTCCTAAAGAAAATATAGTTGAAAGTTGACAGTAGCTATTATGCGATCAGTAGAAAGCTTATGTCCTTAATGCACCACTCAGTGTGCAGAACCCCAAACGTCGTCTGTGGATGTTGCGAACATCAGACATACACGTTTTGATAACTACGTGATAGTTTAGTTAAACGGTTTAGAGTTGAGGCACCAAAGACGTTTTCAAAATGTCGTGGAACATATGAGATGTTTCGAGGGCTGAAATTGGGATTTCAGGCTCGTGCCCACATCAAGAGGCATAAGACCTCCGACGATTTTCTTAGCCTGCAAACTAAGGGAGAGAAGCTCAATCATTGAGCTTGTGCTTAGATTGTCTGAGTGCAACAATCACTTGAATCGAGTGGGAGTTGATCTTCCAGATGAGATAGTGATGTTTCTCCAAAGTCATTGCCACCAAGATGCTAGAGCTTCGTGATGAACTATAACATATCAGGGATAGATATGATGATCCGTGAGGTATTCGCGATGTTTGACACCGCGAAAGTAGAAATCAAGAAGGAGCATCAATTGTTGATGGTTGGTGAAACCACTAGTTTCAAGAAGGGCAAGGGAAAGAAGGGATACTTCATGAAATGGCAAATCAGCTGCTGCTCTAGTGAAGAAACCCAAGGTTGAACCCAAACCCGAGACTAAGTGCTTCTGTAATAAAGGGAATAGCCACTAGAGCAGCATTACCCTAGATACTTGGTAGATGAGAAGGCTGGCAAGGTAGATAGAAGTATATTGGATATACATTATGTTAATGTGTACTTTACTAGTACTCCTAGTAGCACCAGGGTATTAAGATACCGGTTTGGTTGCTAAGTGTTAGTAACTCGAAATAAAAGAGCTACGGAATAAACGGAGACTAGCTAAAGGTGAGCTGACGATATGTGTTGGAAGTGTTTCCAAGTTTGATGTGATCAAACATCGCACGCTCCCTCTACCATCAAGATTAGTATTAAACCTGAATAATTGTCATTTTGTGTTTGCGTTGAGCATAGACATGATTGGATTATGTCTATCGCAATATAGTTAGTCATTTAAGGAGAAAAATGGTTACTCTATTTATTTGAATAATACCTTCAATGGTCTTGCACCTAAAGGAATGGTTTATTGAATCTCGATCGTAGTGATACAGATTTTCATGCCAAAAGATATAAGATTGTAATGATAGTACCACTTACTTGTGGCACTGCCATGTACGTCATATTGGTATAAAACGCATGAAGAAGCTCCATGTTGATGGATCTTTGGACTCACTCGTTTTTGAAAAATTTGAGACATGCGAACCATGTCTATTGGTGTAAATGCATGAAGAAACTCCATGCAAGTGGACCATTCGGACTCACTTGTTTTTTGAATCACTTGAGACATGCAAATTATACCACATGGGCAAGATGACTGAAAGCCTCGTTTTCAGTAAAATGGAACAAGATAGCAACTTGTTGGAAGTAACACATTTTGATGTGTGCAACCCAATGAGTACTGAGGCATGCAGTGAATATCGTTATGTTCTCACTTCATAGATAATTCGAGTAGATGTTGAGTATATTTACTTGATGAAATACAAGTCTGAATTATTGAATGGTTCAAGTAATTTCAGAGTGAAGTTGAAGATCATTGTGACAAGAGGATAAAATGTCTATGATATGATCATAGAGATGAGTATCTGAGTTACGAGCCTTGGCACGCAATTAAGACATTGTGGAAATTTTTTCACAATTAATACCGCCTGGAACACCATAATGTGATGGTGTGCCCGAACATCATAGTTGCACCCTATTGGATATGGTGCGTACCATGATGTCTCTTATCGAATTACCACTATCGTTCATGGGTTAGGCATTAGAGACAACCGCACTCACTTTAATAGGGCACCACGTAATTCCGTTGAGATGACACCGTTTGAACTATGGTTTGGAGAAACCTAAGTTGTCGTTTCTTAAAAGTTTGGGGCTGCGACGCTTATGTGAAAAAGTTTCAGGTTGATAAGCTTGAACCCAAAGCGGATAAAATGCATCTTCATAGGACACCCAAAACAGTTGGGTATACCTCCTAATTCAGATCCTAAAGCAATAGGGATTGTTTCTTGAATCGGGTCCTTTCTCGAGGAAAAGTTTGTCTCAAAAAGTTGAGTGGGAGGATGGTGGAGACTTGATGAGGTTATTGAACCATCACTTCAACCAGTGTGTAGCAGGGCACAGGAAGTTGTTCCTGTGGCACCTACACCAATTGAAGTGGAAGCTTATGATAGTGATCATGAAGCTTCGGATCAAGTCACTACCAAACCTCGTAGGACGACAAGGACGGATACTGCTTCGGAGTGGTACGTTGATCCTGTCTTGAAGGTCATGTTGCTAGACAACAATGAACCTACGAGTTATGGAGAAGCGATGGTGGGCCCATATTCCGACAAATGGTTAGAAGCCACGAAATCCGAGATAGAATCCATGTATCATAACAAAGCATGGACTTTGGTGGACTTGCCCGATGATCGGCAAGCCATTGAGATAAATGGATCTTTAAGAAGAAGACGGACGTGGACGGTAATGTCTTAGTCTATGAAGCTCGACTTGTGGCGAAGAGTTTTTCACAAGTTCAAGGAGTTGACTACGATGAGATTTTCTCACCCGTAGCGATGCTTAAGTCCGTCGGAATCATGTTAGCATTAGCTGCATTTATGAAATCTGGCAAATGGATGTCAAGACGAGTTTCCTTACCAGTTTTCATAAGGAACGGTTGTATGTGATACAATCAGAAAGGTTTTGTCGATCATAAGGATGCTAAAAGGTATGCTAGCTCCAGCGATCCTTCTAAGGACTGGAGTAAGCATCTCGGAGTTGGAATGTACGCTTTGATGAAATGATCAAAGATTTTGAGTTTATACAAAGTTTATGAGAAACTTGTATTTCCAAAGAAGTGAGTGGGAGCACTATAGAATTTCTGATGAGTATATGTTGTTGACATATTGTTGATCAAAAATGATGTAGAATTTCTGGAAAGCATATAGGGTTATTTGAAAGATGTTTTTCAATAGAAAACCTGGATTAAGCTACTTGAACATTGAGCATCAAGATCTATAAGGATAGATCAAAATGCTTAATAATACTTTCAAATGAGCACGTACCTTGACATGATCTTGAAAGTGTTCAAGATGGATCAGTCAAAGACGGAGTTCTTGCTGAGTTGTAAGATTAAGACTTAAAGATCGACCACGACAGAAAAGAGAGAAAGGACGAAGGTCGTCCCCTATGCTTTAAACGTAGGCTCTACAGTATGCTATGCGGTGCAAGGCACCTGATGTGTGCCTTGCTACATATCTGGCAAGAGGGTACAAAGGTGATCAAGGAGTGGATCACCAGATAGCGGTCAAAATTGTCCTTGGAGTAATAAGGATATGTTTCTCGATTATGGAGGTGATAAAGAGTTCGACGTAAAGGGTTACGTCGATGCAAGCTTTAACACCTATCCCAATGACTCTGAGTAGAAAACCGGATACGTATAGTGGAGCAAGCATTTGGAATAGCTCCAAGTGGAGCGTGGAAGCAACATTTACAATATGACCTAGAGATTTTTGAAGTACATACGGATCTGAATGTTGCAGACCCGTTGACTAAAACCTCTCTCAAGCCAAACATGATCAAACCCCAGAACTCATTGAGTCTAAATCACATGATGATGTGAACTAGTTTAGCGAAACTGGTAAACTCTTTGGATGTTAGTCACATGGTGATGTGACCTGTCAGTGTTAATCACATGGCGATGTGAACTAGATTATTGACTCTAGTGCAAGTGGGAGACTGTTGGAAGTATGCCCTAGATGCAATAATAAATTATTTATTATTATATTTCCTTGTTCATGATAATCGTTTATTATCCATGCTATAATTGTATTGATAGGAAACTCAGATACATGTGTGGATACATAGACAACACCATGTCCCTAGTAAGCCTCTAGTTGACTAGCTCGTTGATCAATAGATGGTTACGGTTTCCTGACCATGGAAATTGGATGTCGTTGATAACGGGATCACATCATTAGGAGAATGATGTGATGGACAAGACCCAATCCTAAGCCTAGCACAAAGATCGTGTAGTTCGTATGCTAAAGCTTGTCAAGTATCATTTCCTTAGACCATGAGATTGTACAACTCCCGGATACCATAGGAATGCTTTGGGTGTACCAAACGTCACAACGTAACTGGGTGGCTATAAAGGTGCACTACAGGTATCTCCGAATGTGTCTGTTGGGTTGGCACGAATCAAGACTGGGATTTGTCACTCCGTGTGACGGAGAGGTATCTCTAGGCCCACTCGGTAGGACATCATCATAATGTGTACAATGTGACCAAGGGGTTGATCACGGGATGATGTGTTATGGAACGAGTAAAGAGACTTGCCGGTAACGAGATTGAACAAGGTATTGGTATACCGACGATCGAATCTCGGGCAAGTACAATACCGTTAGACAAAGGGAATTGTATACGGGATCGATTGAGTCCTTGACATCGTGGTTCATCTGATGAGATCATTGTGGAACATGTGGGAGCCAACATGGGTATCCAGATCCCGCTATTGGTTATTGACCGGAGAACGTCTCGGTCATGTCTACATGTCTCCCGAACCCGTAGGGTCTACACACTTAAGGTTCGATGACGCTAGGGTTATAAAGGAAGTTTGTATGTGGTTACCGAATGTTGTTCGGAGTCCTGGGTGAGATCCCGGATGTCACGAGGAGTTCCGGAATGGTCCGGAGGTAAAGATTTATATATGGGAAGTCCTGTTTTGGTCACCGGAAAAGTTTCGGGTTTTATCAGTAACGTACCGGGACCACCGGGAGGGTCCCAGGGGTCCACCAGGTGGGGCCACCGGCCCCGGAGGGCTGCATGGGCCAAGTGTGGGAGGGGACCAGCCCCGGGTGGGCTGGTGCGCCCCCCCACAAGGGCCCAAGGAGCCTAGGGTTTGGGGAGGGGTGCTTCCACCTAACTTGGGGGGCAAGTTTCCCCCCTCTCCCCCCTTGGCCGCCACCCTTAGATGGGATTGGGGCAGCCGCACCCCTTGGGGTGGAAACCCTAGAGGGGGCGCACCCCCTCCCTCTCCCCTATATATACTTGAGGGTTTTGGGGCTGCCAACAGATGAGTTTGACCTCTCCCTGGTGCAGCCCTACCTCTCTCCCTTCTCCTCTCCCGCAGTGCTTGGCGAAGCCCTACAGGACTGCCACGCTCCTCCATCACCACCATGCCGTTGTGCTGCTGCTGGATGGAGTCTTCCTCAACCTCTCCCTCTCTCCTTGCTGGATCAAGGCATGGGAGACGTCACCGGGCTGTACATGTGTTGAACGCGGAGGTGCCGTCCGTTCGGCACTAGGATCTTCGGTGATTTGGATCACGACGAGTACGACTCCTTCAACCCCGTTCTCTTGAACGCTTCCGCTTAGCGATCTACAAGGGTATGTAGATGCACTCTCCTTCCCCTCGTTTCTGGTTTCCCCATAGATAGATCTTGGTGACACGTAGGAAAATTTTGAATTTCTGCCACGTTCCCCAACAGTGGCATCATGAGCCAGGTTTATTGCATAGATTCTTTGCACGAGTAGAACACAAAGTAGTTGTGGGCGTTGATTTTGTTCAATATGCTTACCATTACTAGTCCAATCTTGTTTCGACGGTATTGTGGGATGAAGCGGCCCGGACCGACCTTACACATACTCTTACGTGAGACAGGTTCCACCGACTGACATGCACTTGGTGCATAAGGTGGCTAGCGGGTGCCAATCTCTCCCACTTTAGTCGGAACGGATTCGATGAAAAGGGTCCTTATGAAGGGTAAATAGCAATTGGCATATCACGTTGTGGTTTTGCGTAGGTAAGAAACGTTCTTGCTAGAAACCCATAGCAGCCACGTAAAACATGCAAACAACAATTAGAGGACGTCTAACTTGTTTTTGCAGGGTATGCTATGTGATGTGATATGGCCAAGAAGAATGTGATGAATGATATGTGATGTATGAGATTGATCATGTTCTTGTAATAGGAATCACGACTTGCATGTCGATGAGTATGACAACTGGCAGGAGCCATAGGAGTTGTCTTAATTTATTGTATGACCTGAGTGTCATTAAACAACGCCATGTAATTACTTTACTTTATTGCTAACCGGTAGCCATAGTAGTAGAAGTAATAGTTGGTGAGACAACTTCATGAAGACATGATGATGGAGATCATGGTGTCATGCCGGTGACGATGATGATCATGGAGCCCCGAAGATGGAGATCAAAAGGAGCAATGTGATATTGGCCATATCATGTCACTATTTGATTGCATGTGATGTTTATCATGTTTTTGCATCTTATTTGCTTAGAGCGACGGTAGTAAATAAGATGATCCCTTATTAAAATTTCAAGAAAGTGTTCCCCCTAACTGTGCACCGTTGCGAAAGTTCATCATTTCGAAGCACCACGTGATGATCGGGTGTGATAGATTCTTATGTTCACATACAACCGGTGTAAGCTAGATTTACACACGCGAAACACTTAGGTTGACTTGACGAGCCTAGCATGTACAGACATGGCCTCGGAACACAAGAGACCGAAAGGTCGAGCATGAGTCGTATAGTAGATACGATCAACATGAAGATGTTCACCGATGATGACTAGTCCGTCTCACGTGATGATCAGACACGGCCTAGTTGACTCGGATCATGTAATCACTTAGATGACTAGAGGAATGTCTATCTGAGTGGGAGTTCATATGATGAACTTAATTATCCTGAACATAGTCAAAAGATCTTTGCAAATTATGTCGTAAGCTCGCGCTTTAGTTCCACGTTTTAGATATGTTCCTAAAGAAAATATAGTTGAAAGTTGACAGTAGCTATTATGCGATCAGTAGAAAGCTTATGTCCTTAATGCACCACTCAGTGTGCAGAACCCCAAACGTCGTCTGTGGATGTTGCGAACATCAGACATACACGTTTTGATAACTACGTGATAGTTCAGATAACGGTTTAGAGTTGAGGCACCAAAGACGTTTTCAAAATGTCGCGGAACATATGAGATGTTTCGAGGGCTGAAATTGGGATTTCAGGCTCGTGCCCATGTCAAGAGGCATAAGACCTCCGACGATTTTCTTAGCCTGCAAACTAAGGGAGAGAAGCTCAATCATTGAGCTTGTGCTTAGATTGTCTGAGTGCAACAATCACTTGAATCGAGTGGGAGTTGATCTTCCAGATGAGATAGTGATGATTCTCCAAAGTCATTGCCACCAAGCTGCGAGAGCTTCGTGATGAACTGTAACATATCAGGGATAGATATGATGATCCTTGAGGTATTCGCGATGTTTGACACCGCAAAAGTAGAAATCAAGAAGGAGCATCAATTGTTGATGATTGGTGAAACCACTAGTTTCAAGAAGGGCAAGGGCAAGAAGGGATACTTCATGAAATGGCAAATCAGCTGCTGCTCTAGTGAAGAAACCCAAGGTTGAACCCAAACCCAAGACTAAGTGCTTCTGTAATAAAGGGAATAGCCACTGGAGCAGCATTACCCTAGATACTTGATAGATGAGAAGGCTGGCAAGGTAGATAGAAGTATATTGGATATACATTATGTTAATGTGTACTTTACTAGTACTCCTAGTAGCACCAGGGTATTAAGATACCGGTTCGGTTGCTAAGTGTTAGTAACTCGAAATAAAAGAGCTACGGAATAAACGGAGACTAGCTAAAGGTGAGCTGACGATATGTGTTGGAAGTGTTTCCAAGTTTGATGTGATCAAACATCGCACGCTCCCTCTACCATCAAGATTAGTATTAAACCTGAATAATTGTCATTTGGTGTTTGCGTTGAGCATAGACATGATTGGATTATGTCTATCGCAATACGGTTATTCATTTAAGGAGAAAAATGGTTACTCTATTTATTTGAATAATACCTTCAATGGTCTTGCACCTAAAGGAATGGTTTATTGAATCTCGATCATAGTGATACACATTTTCATGCCAAAAGATATAAGATTGTAATGATAGTACCACTTACTTGTGGCACTGCCATGTACGTCATATTGGTATAAAACGCATGAAGAAGCTCCATGTTGATGGATCTTTGGACTCACTTCTTTTTGAAAAATTTGAGACATGCGAACCATGTCTATTGGTGTAAATGCATGAAGAAACTCCATGCAAGTGGACCGTTCGGACTCACTTGTTTTTTGAATCACTTGAGACATGCAAATTATACCACATGGGCAAGATGACTGAAAGCCTCGTTTTCAGTAAAATGGAACAAGATAGCAACTTGTTGGAAGTAACACATTTTGATGTGTGCAGCCCAATGAGTACTGAGGCATGCAGTGAATATCGTTATGTTCTCACTTCACAGATAATTCGAGTAGATGTTGAGTATATTTACTTGATGAAATACAAGTCTGAATTATTGAATGGTTCAAGTAATTTCAGAGTGAAGTTGAAGATCATTGTGACAAGAGGATAAAATGTCTATGATATGATCATAGAGATGAGTATCTGAGTTACGAGCCTTGGCACGCAATTAAGACATTGTGGAAATTTTTTCACAATTAATACCGCCTGGAACACCATAATGTGATGGTGTGTCCGAACATCATAGTTGCACCCTATTGGATATGGTGCGTACCATGATGTCTCTTATCGAATTACCACTATCGTTCATGGGTTAGGCATTAGAGACAACCGCACTCACTTTAATAGGGCACCACGTAATTCCGTTGAGATGACACCGTTTGAACTATGGTTTGGAGAAACCTAAGTTGTCGTTTCTTAAAAGTTTGGGGCTGCGACGCTTATGTGAAAAAGTTTCAGGTTGATAAGCTTGAACCCAAAGCGGATAAAATGCATCTTCATAGGACACCCAAAACAGTTGGGTATACCTCCTAATTCAGATCCTAAAGCAATAGGGATTGTTTCTTGAATCGGGTCCTTTCTCGAGGAAAAGTTTGTCTCGAAAATTTGAGTGGGAGGATGGTGGAGACTTGATGAGGTTATTGAACCATCACTTCAACCAGTGTGTAGCAGGGCACAGGAAGTTGTTCCTGTGGCACCTACACCAATTGAAGTGGAAGCTTATGATAGTGATCATGAAGCTTCGGATCAAGTCACTACCAAACCTCGTAGGATGACAAGGACGCATACTGCTTCGGAGTGGTACGTTGATCCTGTCTTGAAGGTCATGTTGCTAGACAACAATGAACCTACGAGTTATGGAGAAGCGATGGTGGGCCCATATTCCGACAAATGGTTAGAAGCCACGAAATCCGAGATAGAATCCATGTATCATAACAAAGCATGGACTTTGGTGGACTTGCCCGATGATCGGCAAGCCATTGAGATAAATGGAACTTTAAGAAGAAGACGGACGTGGACGGTAATGCCACCGTCTATGAAGCTCGACTTGTGGCGAAGAGTTTTTCACAAGTTCAAGGAGTTGACTACGATGAGATTTTCTCATCCGTAGCGATGCTTAAGTCCGTCGGAATCATGTTAGCATTAGCTGCATTTATGAAATCTGGCAGATGGATGTCAAGATGAGTTTCCTTACTAGTTTTCGTAAGTAAAGGTTGTATGTGATACAATCAGAAAGGTTTTGTCGATCATACGGATGCTAAAAGGTATGCTAGCTCCAGCGATCCTTCTAAGGACTGGAGTAAGCATCTCGGAGTTGGAATGTACGCTTTGATGAAATGATCAAAGATTCTGAGTTTATACAAAGTTTATGAGAAACTTGTATTTCCAAAGAAGTGAGTGGGAGCACTATAGAATTTCTGATGAGTATATGTTGTTGACATATTGTTCATCAGAAATGATGTAGAATTTCTAGAAAGCATATAGGGTTATTTGAAAGATGTTTTTCAATAGAAAACCTGGATTAAGCTACTTGAACATTGAGCATCAAGATCTATAAGGATAGATCAAAATGCTTAATAATACTTTCAAATGAGCACGTACCTTGACATGATATTGAAAGTGTTCAAGATGGATCAGTCAAAGAAGGAGTTCTTGCTGAGTTGTAAGATTAAGACTTAAAGCTCGACCACGGTAGAAAAGAGAGAAAGGATGAAGGTCGTCCCCTATGCTTTAAACGTAGGCTCTACAGTATGCTATGCTGAGTACCGCACCTGATGTGTGCCTTGCTACATATCTGGCAAGAGGGTACAAAGGTGATCAAGGAGTGGATCACCAGATAGCGGTCAAAATTGTCCTTGGAGTGATAAGGATATGTTTCTCGATTATGGAGGTGATAAAGAGTTCGATGTAAAGGGTTACGTCGATGCAAGCTTTAACACCTATCCGAATGACTCTGAGTAGCAAACCGGATACGTATAGTGGAGCAACCATTTGGAATAGCTCCAAGTGGAGCGTGGAAGCAACATTTACAATATGACCTAGAGATTTGCGAAGAACATACGAATCTGAATGTTGCAGACCTGTTGACTAAAACCTCTCTCAAGCAAAACATGATCAAACCCCAGAACTCATTGAGTCTAAATCACATGATGATGTGAACTAGTTTAGCGAAACTAGTAAACTCTTTGGATGTTAGTCACATGGTGATGTGACCTGTCAGTGTTAATCACATGGCGATGTGAACTAGATTATTGACTCTAGTGCAAGTGGGAGACTGTTGGAAGTATGCCCTAGATGCAATAATAAATTAGTTATTATTATATTTCCTTGTTCATGATAATCGTTTATTATCCATGCTATAATTGTATTGATAGGAAACTCAGATACATGTGTGGATACATAGACAACACCATGTCCCTAGTAAGCCTCTAGTTGACTAGCTCGTTGATCAATAGATGGTTACGGTTTCCTGACCATGGACATTGGATGTCGTTGATAACGGGATCACATCATTAGGAGAATGATGTGATGGACAAGACCCAATCCTAAGCCTAGCACAAAGATCGTGTAGTTCGCATGCTAAAGCTTTTCTAATGTCAAGTATCATTTCCTTAGACCATGAGATTGTGCAACTCCTGGATACCGTAGGAATGCTTTGGGTGTACCAAACATCACAACGTAACTGGGTGGCTATAAAGGTGCACTACAGGTATCTCCGAAAGTGTCTGTTGGGTTGGCACGAATCGAGACTGGGATTTGTCACTCCGTGTGACAGAGAGGTATCTCTAGGCCCACTCGGTAGGACATCATCATAATGTGCACAATGTGACCAAGGGGTTAATCATGTGATGATGTGTTACGGAACGAGTAAAGAGACTTACCGGTAACGAGATTGAACAAGGTATCGATATACTGATGATCGAATCTCGGGCAAGTACAATACCGTTAGACAAAGGGAATTGTATACGGGATCGATTGAGTCCTTGACATCGTGGTTCATCCGATGAGATCATCGTGGAACATGTGGGAGCCAACATGGGTATCCAGATCCCGCTGTTGGTTATTGACCGGAGAACGTCTCGGTCATGTCTACATGTCTCCCGAACCCGTAGGGTCTACACACTTAAGGTTCGATGACGCTAGGGTTATAAAGGAAGTTTGTATGTGGTTACCAAATGTTGTTCGGAGTCCTGGATGAGATCCCGGACGTCACGAGGAGTTCCGGAATGGTCCGGAGGTAAAGATTTATATATGGGAAGTCCTGTTTTGGTCACCGGAAAAGTTTCGGGTTTTATCGGTAACGTACCGGGACTACCGGGAGGGTCCCGGGGGTCCACCAAGTGGGGCCACCGGCCCGGAGGGCTGCATGGGCCAAGTGTGGGAGGGGACCAGCCCCAGGTGGGCTGGTGCGCCCCCCCCCCCACAAGGGCCCAATGCGCCTAGGGTTTGGGGAGGGGGTGCTTCCACCTAACTTGGGGGGCAAGTTTCCCCCCTCTCCCCCTTGGCCGCCACCCTTAGATGGGATTGGGGCAGCCGCACCCCTTGGGGTGGAAACCCTAGAGGGGGCGCACACCCCTCCCTCTCCCCTATATATACTTGAGGGTTTTGGGGCTGCCAACAGATGAGTTTGACCTCTCCCTAGCGCAGCCCTACCTCTCTCCCTTCTCCTCTCCCGCGGTGCTTGGCGAAGCCCTGTAGGATTGCCACGCTCCTCCATCACCACCACGCCGTTGTGCTGCTGCTGGATGGAGTCTTCCTCAACCTCTCCCTCTCTCCTTGCTGGATCAAGGCATGGGAGATGTCACCGGGCTGTACGTGTGTTGAACGCGGAGGTGCCGTCCGTTCGGCACTAGGATCTCCGGTGATTTGGATCACGACGAGTACGACTCCTTCAACCCCGTTCTCTTGAACGCTTCCGCTTAGCGATCTACAAGGGTATGTAGATGCACTCTCCTTCCCCTCGTTGCTGGTTCCTCCATAGATAGATCTTGGTGACACATAGGAAAATTTTGAATTTCTGCTACGTTCCCCAACACCTTGATCATCTTCGGCTCCACTTTGAAGGTCTTGAGCCACAATCCAAAGTGAGGGGTAATGCGGAGGAAGGCTTCACATACGACAATGAATGATGAGATGTGGAGGATGGAGTCCGGATCCAAGTCATGGAATTCCAGCCCACAATAAAACATGAGCCCCCTCACGAAGGGGTCCGTCGGGAAGCCTAAACCCCAAAGGAAGTGAGACACGAACACCACACTCTCACCAGGCTCGGGAGTAGGAATAACCTGCCCTTGGGCAGGCAGCCTATGCGAAATTTCGCCGGTTAGATAGCTAGCGTCTCTCAGCTTTAGCATGTCTTCTTCCATGACGGAAGAAGGCATCCACCGGCCTTGCAGGTCGGAGCCGGACATTGTCGAAGGTTCGAAGCGCCTGAATCTGGAGCTTTGGGTGTTGGAACTCGAGGCAAAGGGCGGATTCGATTGAGGTTGAAAGAAAGGAGCAGGCCTTGGTCTCGATATAAAGAGGTTGAATACCAAGAGCCCTCCCCGTGGCCATTTGGGACTCGCCTTCGATAGAGGGGGCATGCCAACGGGCCCGGTTGGGTTACCCACGCCCGTATTGATGAGGATCCCGGAATAAGGGGGCACAATCTCCGCTTTGATAAGACGTGCCAAGGAAACCGCCTCGCTAAACGCGCTGAGGTGGGGCAGTAAAAATGATTCAAATAAAGGCCTGGCCACGGTGTGATGTCACGCGATGGAATACGTCAGCAGATCTGTGTAAAAATTATTCTCTCTATAGTGGTATGTGGAACTTATTTTGCAGAGCCGGACACTATCCTTGTGTTCAAAATCTTCTATGAAGTGTTCGGAGGAGGAACCCGCCTTGCAATGCCGAAGACAATATGCGCGCCGGACTCGTCGTCATTGAAGCCTGGTTCAGGGGCTACTGAGGGAGTCCTGGACTAGGAGGTGTCCGGATAGCCGAACAATCATCTTTGGCCGGACTCCTAGACTATGAAGATACAAGATTGAAGACTCCGTCCCGTGTCCGGATGGGACTTTCCTTGGCGTGGAAGGCAAGCTTGGCGATACAGATATGTAGATCTCCTACCATTGTAACCGATTCTGTGTAACCCTAGCCCTCTTCGGTGTCTATATAAACCGGAGGGTTTTAGTCCGTTGGACGAACAACAATCATACCATAGGCTAGCTTCTAGGGTTTAGCCTCATTGATCTCGTGGTAGATCTACTCTTGTACTACCCATATCATCAATATTAATCAAGCAGGAGTAGGGTTTTACCTCCACCGAGAGGGCCCGAACCTGGGTAAAAACATCGTGTCCCTTGTCTCCTGTTACCATCCGCCTACACGCACAGTTCGGGACCCCCTACCCGAGATCCGCCGGTTTTGACACCGTCACCCGGCCTCAGCTGATCGACGGGTCGTAGCCCTTCCTAGGCTCAACAAAGAGGTTAGCACGCCGGTCTACATCCTAAGCGCTCAGGGTCTTAGGCTCATCACCCTTTGCACTCCTGCGTGTTGCGTATGCGGCCTGGAGCAGACCCACCTTCTTACACAAGCGCAGGCAGTTTCCGTCCAACCGGGCATGCGCCACTCAATTGCTGACGCCCGAAGATCTTTCGGAGAATAGTACGATGCCAAGCGCCCATACTTATTCCCACGTGGTGGTTAGTACCAAAAGGCCAGAGGCCTACTCAGATCACATAACCAAACTTGTTAGTGTCTTGGGAGCACATGGAGACGATTAGTGATCGTGTCGCCCTATCTTGAGGACTTACAACAAGGGTCGGGCCCATCCCTCTCTAGGGCGGTCTTCGTGCCCTGCTGTGCCTCGTAATTGTCTCGTGGGTACCCTCCAGTTCAACCCAACTCACAAGAGGCTGTGGGGAACTCAGGTACACCTCTACCGGGATGGTATCGCCTATCCCTTCAGTCCCACGGCACCAGTAAAAGGGGCAACAAGTAAAGGTAATAGTGTGTTTGTGTCATCAAGGGGGGAATCCGAGGAATCACCCTCAATGGATTCCCACTCGATGTATCCATGAAGGTGAACTTGGAGCAATCACCCTTGATGGGTTCACACTTGAGGGGCTGCACGATAGAGGCATCATTGGAGGTGGTGAAAGAGGAATCACCCCCTGTATCCCACAACCTACTAGTTACGCTACAGAGATATCATCAGGAGTGAGGTAGGAGGTATCACCCTTGGCACCCGATAGTAGCTCTGTAGAGTCATACAACTAAGGGGTGTGCACTGATGTGTCGGTCTCTGCATGTCGACCACATTGATTGAGTCATCGGTAACAAAGCGGGGCAACAAGGACAAGGGTGAGGGGTCATTCATGGATCACTAACCAACCTATACTAAGCATATAGCACAACAAGTAAAGTAACAATAGGAGGTTACAAAAGCAGGCTATGCATCAGATTAGGAGCTATCGAATAATTGCAGTAAAATCTAATGCAAGCATGAGAGAGAAAGAATGTGCGATATAAGAATGATCAAGGGGATTTTGCTTTCCTAGAAGCTCTGCTGAAAGGGACTGGTCGTCGGGAGTGTAGTCGTACTTAGTGGCGTCAGCGTCGGTCTTGGGGTCTACCGAAGAAGAAGAGGGGGAACAAACAATAAATACAAAGAAAATAAATGCATCACATTACATCACATGACATTATGCTATGCTAGGGGTGACCTAATGCACTGCTACGCATTACAGGTTGAGCGGGAAAATATCTGGGAATATTTTCCCGGCTTTAGGCAATTGTCAAACAGACAAACCGGAGGGTAAGGTTCCATGTTTGCAGTGTTAGAGACATGTGATAGGTATGTGGATGTCATAAACAGACTTGTCTTATTTTCTGATCATTTTTAATATATAAATTATTTTCATCTGAGTTACGGATTATTTTATATGATTTTCTAAAGTTTAAATAAATTTATGGGATTATTATTATTTTGAAATTAAATGGATAATTTGCTACGGGCACCCAGAAGTGCACACGACAAAGTGTGTGTGAGGCTGACAAGGGTGCCCAGTTAACTTTGATTGGTCAAATTGGACCAGGGGGTCCCACCTGTCATGGACTGGGTATATTAACATGGGATTATTTGAACTAATTAGACTAATTAGTCGAGCAGGGCCCAGTGATCAGTGGGTCAGTTAATTAACAAAGTTATTTAGGGTAAACTTAATTGTTCCAAAGCAGGGCCCACATGTTAGTGCCTCTAAGGTGTAGTTAGGGGCGTAATTAGTGGGTGATTAGCCCCTAACAATGGTACCACATCGGCAGCCGCCGGTGACCTAAGTCGTGGTGGAGCGCTCGGGAAGCCACGGGAGGACCAGCCGAGGGCAGCAGCAGGCGCGGTGATGCAGGGCCGGGCGCGCGGGGGGCGCGCGAGTAGTTACGGGCGGTAGAGCTCGCAGCCAGCGCGGCTGGAAGTAGTCAGTAGCAGCAGAGCAATAGTAGTAACAGTAGTGGGCAACACATGTATGCGCGGGCGTGCGGGAGCACCGGCAGGTGGTGAGCGTGGTAGGGAATGCACGGGGCGCGACAGGAGCGCGGTCGTGGCGCGTCGAGGAGCTAGGCCGGCCGGGAGGTAAGAGGGAAATGGGGGTGAGCTCATAGGGAAGCTCGAGGAGATCTGAGTGAAGATGATGGTGCAGCAATGGTGGCGGATCGACGCTCACAGTGACGAGCGGTACTGGGGAAGAATAGGTCGAGGGCAATGGTGATGAGGCTTCCCCGCCTCGATCCAATGTAGTGGCCGATGAAGAACAGCCCAGAGGGGCTCCTGGACGCATTGGCTTGGCGAGTTGTGGCCGGTGGCCATGCCAATGAAGGTGGCGCGGCGACGGGAGTGCTCGGACAAGCTCGGGCCGGAGCGAGGGAGGTGCGAGGGGGAGAAATGTGGCTAGGGTTCACGAGGGGGGTCGACGGAGACCTTATCCGGCTTGAGGGCATGGTAGATGTCACGCCCAATATGCGACCCTATCCAAAAGGAACTCAAAGGTGCCACCAAGGATAGACCCGCATATTGAAACGCTTTTGCAAGGTGGATATCATTACATCAACATTACATAATAGATGGGGATACATACAAAAGGCATACAATGCCACACGAATACAACATCATCTTACATAAGAGCACCATCCGACTATGGATGAAACACAAACAAAAACTCAAACGACATCCACCCTGCTAGCCCAGGCTGCCGACCTGGAACCTATCCCCTGATCGAAGAAGAAGCAGAAGCAGAACTCCAAAACAAGCAAACATCGCTCTCACGTCAGGATCATCGCAAACTTGTACCTGCAACTGTGGTTGTAGTAATCTGTGAGCCACGAGGACTCAGCAATCCCATTACCATGGGTATCAAGACTAGCAAAGCTTAATGGGAAAGGAAGGGGTAAAGTGGTGAGGTTGCAGCAGCGACTAAGCATATATGGTGGCTAACATACGCAAATAAGAGCGAGAAGAGAGCAAGCAGAACGGTCGTGAAGCTAGCAATGATCAAGAAGTGATCCTGAACTCCTACTTACGTCAAACATAACCCAGAAACCGTGTTCACTTCCCGGACTCCGCCAAAAAGAGACCATCACGGCTACACACGAGGTTGATGCGTTTTAATTCGGATCAGGTGTCAAGTTGTCTACAACCGGACATTAACAAATTCCCATCTGCCTATAACCGTAGGCACGGCTTTCGAAAGATTATACCCTGCAGGTGTGTCCCAACTTAGCCCATGATAAGATCTCGCGATCAACGAATGATAAACCTTCTCCCAGGAAGACCCGATCAGACTCGGAATCCCGGTTTACAAGACATTTCGACAATGGTAAAACAAGACCAGCAAAGCCGCCCGGATGTGCCGACAAATCCCGATAGGAGCTGCACATATCTCGTTCTCAGGGCACACCGGATTGTCCAAACTTCCGGTAGGCCAACCCAGAGTTACCCCTGGTGGCCACCGGCGGCTGACAGGTTGGACCAACACTCACAACGAGCACTGGCCCGGGGGGATAAAATAAAGATGACCCTCGAGAGCGCGACTCCCAATGGAAAAAGGGCTAGGTGAGGCAAATGGTAAAACCAAGGTTGGGCCTTGCTGGAGGAGTTTTATTCAAACGAACTGTCAAGGGGGTCCCATAAATCACCCAACCGCGTAAGGAACGCAAAATCCGGGAACATAACACCGGTATGACGGAAACTAGGGCGGCAAGAGTGGAACAAAACACCAGGCATAAGGTCGAGTCTTCCACCCTTTACCAAATATATAGATGCATTAAATAATATAAGAGATAGTGTGATATCCCAACAAAATCCTGTCCACCATGGAGAAATCTTCAACTTCACCTGCAACTAGCAACGCTATAAGAGGGCTGAGCAAAGCGGTAACATAGCCAAGCAACGGTTTGCTAGGAAGGGTGTCAAAGGTTAGAGGTTCATGGCAATTTGGGGAGGCTTGATGAGCAAAAGATAGGTAATGCAGCATAGCGATAGAACGAAGCAACTAGCATAGCAATGATAGTAGTGAGATCCAGGGTAGCGGTCATCTTGCCTGAAATCCCGCAAGGAAGAAGAACGAGTCCATGAAGAAGATGAAGCCACGAAGACGAACCAAGCGTAGACGAACGAATCCTCACGATCGCAACAAAACAGGAACTATTGAGAAGAAGCACACAACATAGTAAACACACCACACAAGAACAAGACATGATGCACAAACAAATATGATGCATGACAAGGCTACATGAAGCTACTCATGGCAAGAGAAGATGCAAACAAGAGCAACACATCAAGACAAGTTTAAATGAGGCCGGGAACAACATATAACAATTCCGATAAGTCCTCATATGCAAATTTAGAAATTGGTCCAGATCTGAATAAACCTTATGTTGAAGTTGTTAAACAGCAAGTTAAGATGCACCATGATGATCTACATGAGATTCTAGTCAAGTTACATATAAAGTTCATTAGATTCGGAGCTACGGCCTAGAAGATATGAGCAAAACAAGTTAAACATGGCATTGATGCAAAATGCACCCAAACATCAAGCAAACACCTCAAAACAAGGATGCAATATGATAATATGAAACTACATGCAAAAACAAGCAAGTTTCATATAGAGCACACTCAAAACGGAGCAATGGTGCAACACACACACATGAAACAAGTTATAGCAACAATCTGTCCAAAACAGCAACTAGGCATATAGCAAGCATCAAAACAATAAGCTACAACATCTCAACGTAATAACAAAAGGCATGGGCATAAAGTACAGGTAAAGCATAACAAAACATGAACACTGAGCTAACTCCAGAAATCACTAGAACATGTTCAAACACACATGGCAAGATTGCAAATAATAACAGTTTCAGACTTATCAGGAAATAACATCAGGTTGCAATGTTTAGAGCTATCAAACAATATGTTACAGGAACGTATCATGGCAAACAAAGGCATGGCATGAAACTACTAATTGCATATAACAACAGTACCTTATTGACCATAAGCCAAAAAGGATCAGAAGATATGATGGCACACATGTAAACATGGCAAGTTATATGACAGATTCGTACATGGCAGGAACAGCGATAAGTAGGCATGTTCGTGAGCTTGAACCACTCACCACAGAGCAATACATGGCATGGCAAGGAAAACAACAGTAAGAAGACATGTTTATGAAGCTAAGCATTTCAAGAGCAAGGTCATAGGGTGCATGGATCACTAACAACAATCATGGAAACATTGAACTTCATGTTAACAGGCTGACAGCAACATCATTTAGCAACTTTGGAGCAAGATATGAACAATCTACAGCAAGCTATAAATGCAACCAGGGACATGGATGGATAGCTCATAACCATATGTTCAAAACATCCTTACTTAAGTATCTCAAAATATGCATGGATATCTCTGTAGCATCAAGTTTACATGGCATAAAAATAACAGCAGAACAGGGACTGAAATCAGCAACATCACGAGGCCTAGTTTACATGCTTGTGCTAGTCACCACATTGATCACAAAAATACATGGCATACACCCCTGTAAAGATGGCATGGCATAGATCAAAACACATGTAGACATCAACCTCATAGGATGCACACATCAAACATGGCAAAAATGACAAATGAGCATGTTATAATAGTTTCAGCAGATTAACAGCAACATGCACTCTTGCAACGATGATTCAGGCATCAAGATGAGCTCAAATGAATATGATGCAATGGAATGAAATGAAGTACTCATCGATACGAACAATTTGACATATTACACGCACGAAGCGGAGCAGTATGCATGGAGTTATGGCATGTCAAACATGGTACCAGAATGCAAGATAATTACAGGACTTAGTCGTTTCTTTAAAAAAAATGTGAGCGATGGATAGCTATAACGTGCACTGGGCGGGGTATAGCGGGGCTGCTCACCATGGGCCTGGCCCAGAGTGAAGGGTGAGGCGGATCGGCCGGCGGTGTGACTGGGTCCAGGGAAGATGGGCCACGGCTGCGGGGCCCACGTGGGGCGCGGCCCATACGGGAGGGAGCTGGCGCTCGCGCGAGCCTGGAGCTCGTGCGCCTGAATCCATGGTGGCCTGCTCGCTGGCTGAGCACGGGAACGGCGACGGAGGGCGCGGGCAACGCCGGGGATCGGTCGGGGACGGGCGGATCCGGGGCGGGGTCGCCGGATCCGGCCGGAACTGGGCGGCGCTGGACTCCAGGCGGCGAGGTCTCATGGCGCGGCAGCAGTGGGACGGACGACAGCGGATCTGGGCTGGGTGGTCCGGCGGGGCGGAGCACGCCAGCGGGTTCGGGTCCTGGCAGGGGCTCGCCGGCGGTGGGAGACGGCTCCGGCGACGCGCCGGCCGATGCGGGGCTGGACGGGGCGAGGAGCTCCAGATCGAGCGAGGCTCCGGGATGAGCACGCCCTCGAGCGCGAGGCGGCAGGGCGGTCCGGGCCTGGGCGGGCCTCGGACGGGCTTCCCGCGGGCTCAGCGGGCGCGCGGTGGTGGGAGCCGGGTAGGGGCGCATGGCGAGAGGGGAGTGGAGGAGGCTGGCTAGCGGTGACGGCGCAGCCAATGGCTGCGCGCCAAGTGGAGAGGTGGAGGTGGAGCACGCTGGAAAACAAGGAGGAGGTGGATGGATCTGGCTGGTGGCACGGTTTTCAAGGGGGATGCGGCGGCTGAGGGGTAGGGGAAGGGTTAGGCTGCCAAAATTGGAAGGGGGGTGTCCATATATAGGCAGGGATGACTAGGGTTTGGTTTTAGGAGCGATTCGGAGCCTCCGATCGCGATCTGACGGTTCCGTTCGGAGGGGGGAGTTAGACTGGGCCTAGGAGGGATTAGTGGGCTGTGAGGAGAGGGCTTGGGCTGAGGAAGAGAAGAGAAGTGCGGCCCGGCGGCAGTTTCGGAGACCGAAATGTCCGACGAAGGTACGGGCAACGGTACCGCTATATGTTTACGGTTGGGCAGACAAACGGACTCCGAATGCGATGAAACTTGACAGGCGGCCTGTCTACACTATAATAGGACCGCATGCCAAGTTACATCCCAAACCGAGAACATTTTTATGCCACTTATAAAATAATATTTCGGAGGTGCCGCGGGCGCGTGGCGAGAGGTCTGGACTCCGAACGGACAATGGAGAGAACCGGGAGAACCCGAACGGATGCAAGTTTTGTAAAACATGCAGATGATGACATGGAAAAATGCAGCACGCAAGCAAATGACATTGCAACGACGGCGAATAACTGGCAAACACCTGGCGCATCAAATCCGGGGCGTTACAGTAGATGAGCGGCACGTGGACATCCATGGCCACGGACGTGCGTGGGGTGGCCACTGAGCCCGTGGTGAACAGAGGTAAGGGGTGACCTCTAGGTGGGATGGGCCTCACCGTGCACTTGAGGCCCAAGTGCACAGTGGGGGCTTTTATTTTTCTTTATCTTTTTTGACTTATATTTCTGGCACTGTTTTCTATTTTCTTTTTGTACCAAATGATTTTTGGTGAACCTGAAATTTGGCACATAAATCATGTACATTAGGGTTGTGTTGCACAAAGTGTTTCAGAGCACTTGGTAAAGTTTAGGTATTTGTAGAAATTGGAAAGGCCAAGTAAATTACTGCTAGTACACTTAAATAATTTCTAGGGGCATTTTGGGACTTTTAGTGATGTTGTTTCCTTTAACATAATTACTTAGGGATCATTTACAAAATTATGAACTATTTTGTTTGCATGATTAAAGATGTAACATTTTGACTTGCATTTAAAATTTGAATTTGAATTTGAATTTTGGACAAGTGGCTATTTGCATAGTAATCATGATAACATGGCAACCAATAGGGGGAGATTACTATAGCCTGATTATTGGGGTGTTACTATCCCCTACTGATGTTTCCTTTGCCAATAATTTTTATATATTCCAAAATAATTTTCCGTCAGTTTTCAGGTCATTTGGAGTTGTGCAAAATAAGTGTCTCCGATGTAGCCCTTTCCGGTCCAGAATTCCAGCTGACAGCAATCTCCCTCTTCTTCTGAAACATGCAAAATAAGATAGAAAAGTCATAAGAATATCATAATAAAGTAAAATAACAGTCCAAATTGCAATAAATATCAATAGGAAAACATGTTGCAAAATGGACATATCAACTCCCTCGAGCATAGACCTCGCTTGTCCTCAAGCGAAAGTCGATATCGATAATCATGGCCACATGTGTAGAGAGAGAGGTGTCGATATAAACAAAATACGGATACGAAAGCATCATGATCATTGTTATAATAGCAAGATGTCATCATAATACTTCTCAAGCTAAAGTAACAATTCATTCACAAGCTAAAGTATGAAACATAAACTTTATTGGAAACTAACAAAGTATGGTTTCAGTCATTGAAGCAATCACAATCCATCATATTTTCAGAAAGAGTCTATGTAAGAACTTTGTTTAGAAAGTTCACACACTCAACCATCATTTAGTCTTCTATGATTGCTGACACTCAAGGCATATTTATAGAGCAAGAGTTTCAGTCAGACACATAGAAAGGTAGGGGCTTACAGTTTCGCCTCCCAGTTTCTTACCTCAAGGGTAATGTTAACAATAATAAATCATGATCATATACACTCAACAATAATAAATCATGATCCATCCACCACGTGATGCTTGCCACTAGAGAGTACATAGAGTGGAATAGGGATGCACATTATTGACCCTTGCATAGATATAAATACATGAAAGTAAAAGATAGGCCCTTCGCAGAGGGAAGCATAGGTTGGCATGCGCTCTTTGTTTTTGGATGTGCAAGCTCTTAATGTAAAGGAATGTCACTTTATATTGCATATATATATATGTATGTGCAAGCTCTTAATGTAAAGGAATGTCACTTTATATTGCCTATATATATATGTATGTGCAAGCTCTTTGTTTATGATATATATATATATATATATATATATATATATATATATATATATGGATCCATCCACCACGTGATGCTTGCCACTAGAGAGTACATAGAGTGGAATAGGGATGCACGTTATTGACCCTTGCATAGAAATAAATACATGAAAGTAAAAGATAGGCCCTTCACAGAGGGAAGCATAGGTTGGCATGCGCTCTTTGTTTTTGGATGTGCATGCTCTTAATGTAAAGGAATGTCACTTTATATTGCCCCTTGTGACAGCAACCTTTATTATGAGGTCTGTTGCTTTTGTTTCTTCGCCATCACTAGATCGTACAAAGCTTATTTTCCCTTGCAATAAAAGATCATACATATCTAGGAGCAATTTTTATCGCTTTATGCGTCGATGACAGCTTACTTGAGGGATCTTATTCAATCCATAAGTAGATGTAGTGGACTCCCATGACATGAAACTGGTTTAAGGGTTTTAGCTGCACAAGTAGTATCTCTACTTGGTGCAAATTTTTGGCTAGCAAAAGATCCTTGAGAAGCACCACATGTTAGAGGATCCATGACAATATAACTTCTATGTGAATATAAGCAACCATAACTTATTACGTTGATGGGGGCTCACAATCATAAAAGATGTCCAAGATAGCGTATTTATATGTGATACCTCTCTTCCTTCATTTTTTTTCATGGATTGCACCAATGATGAATGCTATGTTTGTCAACTTCCAACAAATTTTATCAACTATACTTCTTTTATGTGAAGTCATTACTCCCCATGGGATTAGCATTTGATCTTTTCATTCTTTTATTATTTTTCATTGCTAAGATTGAAACAAGAAAACGAAGCAAAACTCAAACTACTCTTTATTATATAACTCTCACACGATTACATAGATAGATAGATCACTAAGCAAGCACTTGAAAGAGATTAAACTAAAACTTTTATTCTTATAAATCAAGAAATAACTAAGGATCGAACTAAGATAATGATGATAAAAGTGGTGGTGATACGATACCGGGGCACCTCCCAAAGCTTGGCACAAGCCAATGGTGGTGCCCATACCCGTGTACTCAAGTCTCCTTCTTCGGTGATGGTGGTGGTGATGAAGTGGTAGGCTTGTCCTCCGGCTTCCAAGGCCCCCCATCATAAAAACATGAGCGTGTCTCCGGGGTCCTGAAATTCGTAGCTAAACTCATACCTTTAAACCTGGCCTCATACTCAAAGTTCAGATTTTGCAAATCATAGATTTGGGCCTGGAGGATATTGATCCTGTCACTGAGCTTGAATATGGCATATCCAATCTCCTTATTGTCCATCTTGTGCTCACGGGTGAATTCCGTGATCATGGAGTGGTTAGCATTGAGTCCATGCTCCACCAACCCCTGGCACTTGAAGTTCACCTATAGGATTTTTATAAGCAGTTCTGTATGCCCACAATGCATCATCAAGTTTCTTAGACCAATTCTTTCTAGATCTATTAACGGTCTTTTGCAAAATCAAATTTATTTCTCTATTGCTCAATTCAACTTGACCACTAGAGTTTGAGGATGATAAGGCGATGCAATTCTATGGTTGGCATCGTATTTAGCAAGAAGTTTATAGAATGCACCATGAATAAAATGTGAACCACCATCAGACATTAAATATCTAGGGACTCCAAACCTCGGGAAAACAACTTCTTTAATCATTTTAATAGATGTGTTATGATCAGCACTACTACTTGGAATAGCTTGTACCCACTTCGTAACGTAATCAATATCAACTAAAATATGTGTATACCCATTAGAGGAAGGAAAAGGTCACATATAATCAAATCCCCAAACATCAAATGGTTCAATAACAAGTGAATAATTCATAGGCATTTCTTGACGTCTACTAATATTACCAATTCTTTGACACTCATCACAAGAAAGGGCAAACTTACGTGCATCCTTGAAGAGAGGCCAATAAAACCAGACTGTAATACCTTATGTGCAGTTCTATCTCCAATATGGTGTCCTCTGTATGCCTCGGAGTGACACTTCCATAGGATTTGTTCCTGTTCATGCTCAGGTACACAATGTCCAATAACACCATCTACTCCTTCTTTATATAGATGTGGGTCATCCCAAAAGTAATGTCCTAAATCAAAGAAGAACTTTTTCTTTTGTTGGTATGTGAAACTAGGTGGTATATATTTTGCAACAATGTAATTAGCATATTTTGCATACCAAGTAGTATTACGAGAAGCATTTATAACAGCTAATTGTTCATCAGGAAAGCTATCATCAATAGGCAGTGGGTCATCAAAAACATTTTCCATTCTAGACAAATTATCAGCTACGGGATTCTCAGCTCCCTTTCTATCAATAATATGCAAGTCAAATTCTTGTAGCAAAAGAACCAACCTAATCAACCTAGGTTTAACATCTTTCTTTTCCATAAGATATTTAATCATAGCATGATTAGTGTGAACTATAACTTTGGAATCAACAATATATTATCTGAATTTATCACATGCAAACATAACTTCTAAAAATTCTTTCTCAGTAGTAGCATAATTTCCTTGGGCACTGTCTAGAGTTTTACTAGCATAAGGGATAACATTCAATTTCTTATCAATTCTTTGTCCTAGAACAACACCAATAGCATAGTCACTGGCATGACACATAAATTCAAAAGGCAAGTTACAGATAGATGGTTGAACAATAGGTGGAGAGGTTAAGGCTTTCTTAAGTATTTCAAAGACTTCTACACAATCATCATCAAAAAAATGGAACATCTTTTTGCAAAAGATTAGTAAGAGGCCTAGAAATTTTGGAGAAGTACTTAATAAATATTCTATAGAAACCAGCATGACCAAGAAAACTTATTATACCTTTTATATCTTTAGGACATGCCATTTTCTCAATTGCATCAACCTTAGCTTTATCTACCTCAATACCTCTTTCAAAACAATTATGCCCAAGGACAATACCTTCATTCACCGTAAAGTGGTACTTCTCCCAATTCAAGACAAGATTAGTTTCTTCACATCTCTGCAATACTCGATCAAGTTTGCTTAAGCAATCATCAAAATAAGTCCCATAGACAGAAAAAATCATCCATGAATACCTCAACAATCTTTTTATAAAAAATCAGAGAATAGCAGTCGTACATCTTTGAAAGGTAGCAGGTGCATTGCCTAAACTGAAAGGCATACGTCTATAGGCATAAGTTCCAAAAGGACAAGTAAAAGTGGTTTTCTCTTGATCTTCTTGTGATATAGGCATTTGGGAGAAACCAGAATAACTATCAAGAAAGCATAAGTGTGTATGCTTAGACATTCTTTCTAACATTTAATCAATAAAAGGGAAGGGGTAATGATCTTTTCTAGTAGCTTTGTTTAATTTTCTAAAATCAATTACCATTCTGTAATCAGACAATTCTTTGTGGGGTAAGTTCATATTTATCACTAGGAACAACGGTAATTCCTCCTTTCTTAGGGACACAATGAACATGACTTACCCATCTACTATCAGTTATGGTATAAATTATACCTGCCTCCAGAAGCTTTAATATTTCAGTTCTTACCACATCCTTCATCTTAGGATTCAATCCTCATTGATGATCAACAACTGACTTAGCATCGGTCTCCATATTAATCTTGTGCTGACATAGAGTGAGACTAATGCCCTTAAGATCATCAACCTAGTGAAGATAGTGACTATGTTTCCGAGATTGTGGATAGTGATTATGATTTGGAGGATGGTGACGATGACTTGGCGCAGGAGCAACTACATTCTGTTAGTGATATGAAAGGGAAGAAAGCGGTCAAAGATTGTAACTCTGAAGACAAGAAATTAGAAGCTCCAGAATTGGATGAGGATGAGATGAAGTTTAATTTCAAATCTTTTACGACCGAAGATATGCATGATCCAAAGTTCCATGTGGGCCAGCTATTCTCATTAGTTGATTTGCTAGAAAAGCAATCAAAGAGTATAGTGTGAAAGAAAGAGTGAGCATCACATTTCCCAATAAGGATAGAACTAGGATTGGAGCTAAGTGTGAGGATGGATGTCCATGGTATGTTTATGCCTCATTGGATAAAAGGACAAATTAAGTCATGGTGAAAACTTTCAGTGGTGTGTAGCATTGTAGCAAGAAGTGGCAAGTGAGGGCATTTACTGCCAAGTACATTGCTGACAAGTATGTGGAGAAAATAAGAGATAATGAGAAGATGACCTTGAAGGGATTGGCAGCACTTGTGTAAGAAGATTTTAATATGAAAACTAAAAGGGGGAAACTAGGGAGGGCCCAAGGACTAGCTTTCAATATTATATATGGTGATGAAATAGCACAATACAACAAATTGTGGGACTATGCAAATGAGTTGAGGAGATCCAATCTAGGAAGTACATTTTATAGACCTTGTTGAAGATGGTCAGTCTAAGAAATGCTACTTTTTCTTTGATGCTTGCAAGAGGGGCTTCCTATCAGCTTGTAGGCATGTTCTTTTCCTCGATGGTTGTCATTTGAAGACACAATATGGAGGTATTCTACTTAGTGCAGTAGGAACGGATCCCAATGATTGCATAATTCCTATTGCACATGCAGTGGTTCAGAGAGAAGATACAAATGCTTGGAGGTGGGTCTTGACAACTTTAAATAAAGATCTTGGTATTCTGAATAGTGGTCTTCGGACTGTCATGTCTGACAAGCAAAAAGTGAGTGTGCCTTTGCTATATTTCAACATTTTCACATTGTACATGGGCTGTTTGTAAATATTTGTTAGTACTTGCTTTATGAATTTACTTATGGCAGGTTCTAATAAAGGCAATGAGTGATTTTTTTCAAAATTTGCATTCAGCAAGTGTTGTCCATTTTCATGCTAAAAGTTAAAAAAATGCAGTTTCACTATGTAATTGTTGCTTTTGTTGGATAAAACAAGATTCAGCAAATAACTATTCATTTTCATGTAACTTTTGATTTTGTTCATTTTCATGCTAAAAGCAAGATTCAACAAATAAATGTTAATTATGTAAGCATTGATTCTATTTCACTTTGCATTGATCCAAATTCAGCCAAAGAATTGTTAATTTTCAAGTGGCATTTGTATTAAGCATTTGGTCTTCGTGTGCCAAAATAAAGTTTAGCGATAATCCCTAAGTGCAAGGAATCATCGTAGCAATTTCCAAAGGTGGAAGTGATAAGTATTGGGTGTCGAACCCACAAGGAGCTAAAGGTAAGATCAATATTCTCTCAAGTCCTATCTGCCAACTAGAAACGAGAAATAAAACTATGGTGTGGGTATGAAGAGGATAGATTTGCATGATGTCGGAGAACAAAAATATAAAAATAGGTGTTGTTAACATAAGGTTAGAATATATTACAATATATTATAAATAGTGAGTGTGGAATAATGATTGGTCGGTGTGCGGAATAATCCTAGGCAATTGTTAACAAGATCAGTAATCATTATTGCAATTTTATATGAGGGAGAGGCATAAGCTAACATACTTTCTCTACTTGGTTCATATGCACTTATGATTGGAACTCTAGCAAGCATCCGCAAGTACTAAAGATCATTAAGGTAAAACCCAACCATAGCATTAAAGTATCAAGTCCCCTTTATCCCATACGCAACAACCCCTTACACGGGTTTAAGCTTCTGTCACTCTAGCAACCCACTATAAGCGAGTCATGAACATCTTGCAAGCCCTATAGCGGGAATCCCTCACGTGTGCGCGGCACGGAGGGCACCATAGGACAACACCAAAATAAAACATACAACTCAAACTAATCTAGATCATCAATCAACCCAAAAGATAAAAGAAATCTACTCAAAACATCATAGGATTGCAACACATAATTGGATCATAATATGTGGCATAAATCACCATGTTCAAGTAGGGGATTACAACGGGGTGTGGGAGAGTGGACCGCTTAAAAGAGATGAGGAAGGTGATGAAGATGGTGATGTTGATGAAGGCGATCACCACGACGATGATTCCCCCGATGGCACTCCGGCGCCACCCACAGAGAGGGGGAGTGAGAGTCTCCCCCTTGTGCTTCCTCCTCCATGCCCCCCTAGATGGGGAGAGGTTCTCCCTTTGGTCCTTGGGCTCCATGGTGATGATGGCCCCCTCCGGCTTCCTCCACTACAAAAAAATACACTTCCGTGATGATACGTCTTTGTCACGGTAGGTCACGTTTTCTGTCATGCATGTACATCCATGACAAATTTATGACAGAATCAAGAGAGTCATACCTGTGCTGTCATAGAAGTGTTCCATGACATTACCAAAATTATCATCACGGAAGTGTCCACTTCCATGAAGATAAATTGCGCGTCACAGAAGTGCTTTCGTCAAGGGTGACCGACACATGGCATCCACCGTAACGGAACACCGTTAAGCTACCAGGTCCGGTTTTGGATCCGATAACCCGTTAACAGCCCCGACTAATGGGGATTTTCCACGTGTAAAATCATCATTGGCTAGAGGAAACACGTGTCGGCTCACCGTTGGGGCAGATGTCATTCACTAATTGGACCCATAGCGCATATGATACGTCGACACGTGGCACGGCCCAATAGAGGCCCATTACTGTGAAAAGGCCGGCCCGTTTGACTTGGTCAAAAGGTGGTGGGCCAGCCCACGGCAAGCCTATTAACGGCATGTTCGCATATAGCCCATTTACAGCCCGCTAACCCAGGGCCCGTTTACGGCCTACCCGGCCCAGTAGCGTCATCTGGGCCGTCCAATATAATTCCAGCCCGTTTTAACTTCCGGCCCATGTATGGCCCATGACGTCTTTCGGCCCATATGAGGCCCTTAGTAACTCTCGGCCCCTTAACGGCCCATGGTAAAACTGGCCCGTAACAAACAGTGTATCACTTTATACCAATTAGCGGCCCATTATTCCATTGAGCTTTTTCCATCCCATGTTATATTTCGGCCTTCTCAAGGCCCATTTATTCTTGGGCTCATTTCCAGCATTCGGTTACTTACGGCCCATTACTGTCATTTTCTGCTTGTGGGCCAAATTCAGCACGTGGTTACAGTCGGCCCGTTTGTGGCCCGTTAATACGTTAGGCCGTTTTCATGTCAAAAAAAAACCTGTTGGGCTGTTTTCATAGAGTTATCAAATACGGCCTATTAACGGCCTGTTATTGTGCACGAATAGTACGACCCATGATTGGCGAAATGATGATACGCCTCGTAGAAGACCCATGGATCGTACGGCCCGTAGAAAGCCCATGGATCCTATGGCCCGTAAAAGGCCCATGAATCGTACGGCCCGTAGAAGGCCCATGGATCCTACGGCCCGTATAGAAGGCCAATGGATCCTATGGCCCTTAGAAGGCCCATGGATCATACGGCCCGCAGGAGGCCCATGGTTACAACAGTCTGTGTGTTGCCATGATTATTTTGGCCTAGTTTCCAAAAATAGGTTATTGTGGCCACTAGAAAAACACAGAAAAAGAACTGCAGTGACTACAAGCAAACAACTAAACAAGACAATAAGGAAATAAATAAGCAAGCAATTAACGCTAGCCTATTACCGCTATTACACATATTACATCCACTGGGCATCAAAGTTTGCCACCAATGCAAATATAGGGAACAAAGCAGCATATTACATACACTGGCCGTCAAAATTGGCCACCAGTGCAAATAAATGCGGCAGCAAAACAAGAGCATAACTGAAACAACTTCAGAAGATCTCAAGAAACGTGGTATCCACCATGCTGGCAATAAGCTTAGCAAGCTTATTAGCTTTGTCCTGTTTGGCGCTAAAATCCTCCAACGCTTGTTGTTGCAACAGAAAGTATGCATCTGAATGCTCCACGGACTTCCACTGTCCTTCCGCTTCTTGCCGCAGCACAGCTGATTGATGTCTTTTAGCTTGTAGTTGAAACTCAAGAAACCGAACTGATTCAGACAGTGAGTTTGAATAGCTTGTGCAAGCGGTAGTGGCCAGTAACTCCAACACTAAACCAAGACAGGACTTTGGGGTTGTCTCACTGTCTTCGAGATAGTCTTCCTTAGCTGTTTTATCAGCTTTGTTGGAGACCAACAAGGATGTGTCACTATCCTGAACCTTATCTGCATTACTTCCTTTACCATTGCTTAATAAGGCACTCTTCCCGAATATTGTGTCAGCATTCTAAAAGAAGAAACAAGCATACACATAACAGGTTTAGCATGTACTAGTATACGAAACTCATTTCGGTGAACCAGTTCATTAGTAAGGTGGACAAGATTAAAATACCAAGTCTTCTATTGCCAAGTACTAGTACATAATAAAAGCATCAAACAAACATATATCTATGTCCTATGGTCACTGCATTGTCTTGCCAAATCAAAATAGAGACATGGTTCAAATCATATCAGTTCAAGACAAAGCAGCAGTGAAAGAATACAAAGCGTGGGAAACTACACGGCGCAACAAGATTTCAGATGGGTACCACGGGTCTACATGTACAACAACACTATTTGCTCTGTTGTAATGCTAGTAATGTGCATGATATGAGAAGTCAACTGTATACACAATTGAAATTGAAATCAATAGAGCTATTGATAAGAGCAAGCCTGTTAAAGAAACATGTGTGAACATACCTGCTCTGCCATTGGAGTTTCGATTGGATCCTTCAATTTAAATATAAGTTTGTATGAGTAAATACAGTGATACAAGAGCAAAGCAGTATGCATGATAGCAATCATAGTTAAAAAGGTGCGCCTAAGCGAGCGCTTAAGCGCGCCTAGGCTCTAGGCGTTGGTGAAACGCATTGCGCATAACTATGCTTAATCTGTGCATAACTGTGCATAAGCATGCGCTTTGGTCAGTAAAGAGCAAGGCGGTGGCAAAACGCACAATTAACGCCTAGCTCTTTTTGGAACTATGATAGCAATGGAATCTTAAATTAGAACAGTTGTTCTTTAGGTTTAGGCACTTGTTCTACATGAACAGAGTACAGTAGGACGCAAGAATATAGTAATTAAAATAGAAAATGAGCTCACAGACCTTACCACATTCTTGGTCCGGGACCAGTATAGAACAAGGCGTTCCCAGTCATTGTCCAGTAAATGTGTCTCAGGAGAATGTAAGGGAATTTGATGAGTTTCTTTGCCGGTGAAGTACGTTTTCTTCAGGTAATTTCGGTACTGCCACCAAGCATTCTTGAAGATAGCAGAGGTATTAGCACAGGTTACCTCATCCTGAGTTTCCAAATCGGTCCTTCTCTATAGAGAAAAATGTTGGAAATATGCCCTAGAGGCAATAATAAAAGTATTATCATTATATTTTTTTGTTCATGATAATAGTCTTTTATTCATGCTATAACTGTATTATCCGGAAATCGTAATACACGTGTGAATACATTGACCACAATATGTCCCTAGTGAGCCTCTAGTTGACTAGCTCGTTGTGATCAACAGATAGTCATGGTTTCCTGGCTATGGACATTGGATGTCATTGATAACGAGATCACATCATTAAGAGAATGATGTGATGGACAAGACCCAATCCTAAGCATAGCACAAAGGTCGGTTAGTTCGTTTGCTAGAGCTTTTCCAATGTCAAGTATCTCTTCCTTCGACCATGAGATCATGTAACTCCCGGATACCGTAGGAGTGCTTTGGGTGTACCAAACGTCACAACGTAACTGGGTGATTATAAAGGTGCATTACAGGTATCTCCGAAAGTGTCTGTTGGGTTGACACGGATCGAGACTGGGATTTGTCACTCCGTATGACGGAGAGGTATCTCTGGGCCCACTCGGTAATGCATCATCATAATGAGCTCAAGGTGACCAAGTGTCTGGTCACGGGATCATGCATTACGGTACGAGTAAAGTGACTTGCCGGTAACGAGACTGAACAAGCTATTGGGATACCAACGATCGAGTCTCGGGCAAGTAACGTACCGATTGACAAAGGGAATTGTATACGGGGTTTGATAGAATCCTTGACATCGTGGTTCATCCAATGACATCATCGAGGAGCATGTGGGAGCCAACATGGGTATCCAGATCCTGCTGTTGGTTATTGACCGGAGAGTCTCGGTCATGTCTGCATGTCTCCCGAACCCTAAGGTTCGCTGACGCTAGGGTTATCAGGAAGACAAGTATGTGATTACCGAATGTTGTTCGGAGTCCCGGATGAGATCCCGGACGTCACGAGGAGTCCCGGAATGGTCCGGAGGTAAAGTTTTATATATGGTAAGTTGTTAAACGGGCATCGGAAAGTTTCGGGGTCATACCGGTATTGTACCGGGACCACCGGAAAGGTTCCGGGGGTCCACCGGGAGGGACCACCCCTCCCGGGGGGCCACTTGGGCTGCGTAGGGATAGCAGGCAGCCCCTAGTGGGCTTGGCGCACCCCCCCCCCTTGGGCCCATGCGCCTAGGGTTGGGGGGGAAACCCTAAAGGGGCGCACCCCCCTTGCTTGGGGGGCAAGCCCCCCACCCTTTGGCCGCCGCCCCCCTCTAGGGTTTCCTCTAGAGGGCCGGCCCCCCTTGCCCTCTCCTCCTATATATAGAGGGGTGAGGGGAGGGCTGCAACAACACAACTCAAGGCGCAGCCCCTCCCCTCCCCAACACCTCTCCTCCTCTGTACGTGCTCGGCAAAGCTCTGTCGGAATACTGCTGCACCAACTGCACCACGCCGTCGTGCTGCCCTTGGATCTGCCTTCCTCAACCTCTCCTTCCTCCTTGCTGGATCAAGACGGAGGATACGTCCATTGTCCCGTACGTGTGTTGAACACGGAGGTGCTATCCGTTCAGCACTTGGTCATCGGTGATCCGAATCACGGCGAGTACGACTCCATCATCACCATCCCCTTGAACACTTCCGCACTCGATATACAAGTGGTATGTAGATGCAAACTCTTCCCCTTGACTCGTTGCTTAGATGAACTCATAGATGGATCTTGGTGATACCGTAGGAAAAATTTTAATTTTCTGCAACGTTCCCCAACAGTGGCATCATGAGCTAGGTCTATGCGTAGTTCTCTTTGCACGAGTAGAACACAATTTTGTTGTGGGCGTGGATCTTGTCAACTTACTTGCCACTACTAGTCTTTTCTTGCTTCAACGGCATTGTGGGATGAAGTGGCCCGGACCAACCTTACACGTACGCTTACGTGAGACCGGTTCCACCGATTGACATGCACTAGTTGCATAAGGTGGCTGGCGGGTGTCTGTCTCTCCCACTTTAGTTGGAGCGGATTCGATGAAAAGGGTCCTTATGAAGGGTAAATAGAAGTTGACAAAATCACGTTGTGGTTATTCGTAGGTAAGAAAACGTTCTTGCTAGAACCCAATTGCAGCCACGTAAAAGATGCAACAACAATTAGAGGACGTCTAACTTGTTTTTGCAGCGATTGATCATGTGATGTGATATGGCCAGAAGTTGTGATGAATGATGAATTGTGATGTATGAGATCATGTTCTTTGTAATAGGATTCACGACTTGCATGTCGATGAGTATGACAACCGGCAGGAGCCATAGGAGTTGTCTTTATTTTTTGTATGACCTGCGTGTCATTGAAGAACGCCATGTAACTTACTTTACTTTATTGCTAAACGCGTTAGCCATAGAAGTAGAAGTAGTCGTTGGCGTGACAACTTCATGAAGACACGATGATGGAGATCATGATGATGGAGATCATGGTGTCAAGCCGGTGACAAGATGATCATGGAGCCCCGAAGATGGAGATCAATGGAGCTATATGATATTGGCCATATCATGTCACAACTATATAATTGCATGTGATGTTTATTATGTTTATGCATCTTGTTTACTTAGGACGACGGTAGTAAATAAGATGATCCCTTACAAAAATTTCAAGAAGTGTTCTCCCCTAACTGTGCACCGTTGCTACAGTTCGTCGCTTCTAAGCACCATGTGATGATCAGGTGTGATGGATTCTTACGTTCACATACAACGGGTGTAAGACAGTTTTACACAGCGAAAACACTTAGGGTTAACTTGACGAGCCTAGCATGTGCAGACATGGCCTTGGAACATGGAGACCGAAAGGTCGAACACGAGTCGTATGGAAGATACGATCAACATGAAGATGTTCACTGACGATGACTAGTCCGTCTCACGTGATGATCGGACACGGGCTAGTCGACTCGGATCGTGTAACACTTAGACGACTAGAGGGATGTCTAATCTGAGTGGGAGTTCATAATTTGATTAGAACTTAATTATCATGAACTTAGTCTAAAGCCTTTGCAAACATGTCTTGTAGATCAAATGGCCAACGCTCATGTCAACATGAACTTCAACGCGTTCCTAGAGAAAACCAAGCTGAAAGATGATGGCAGCAACTATACGGACTAGGTCCGGAACCTGAGGATCATCCTCATAGCTGCCAGGAAACAATATGTCCTAGAAGGACCGCTAGGTGACGCTCCCATCCCAGAGAACCAAGACATTATGAATGCTTGGCAGTCTCGTGCTGATGATTACTCCCTCGTTCAGTGCGGCATGCTTTACAGCTTAGAACCGGGGCTCCAAAAGCGTTTTGAGCATCACGGAGCATATGAGATGTTCGAAGAGCTGAAACTAGTTTTCCAAGCTCACGCCCGGGTCGAGAGATATGACATCTCCGACAAGTTCTATAGTTGTAAGATGGAGGAAAATAGTTCTGTCAGTGAGCACATACTCAAGATGTCTGGGTTGCACAACCGTATGACCCAGCTGAATATTAACCTCCCTGATGAGGCAGTCATTGACAGAATCCTTCAGTCGCTCCCACCAAGCTACAAGAGCTTTGTGATGAACTACAATATGCAGGGGATGGTAAAGACCATTCCTGAAGTATTTTCTATGCTGAGGTCAGCAGAGGTTGAAATCAAGAAAGAACATCAAGTGTTGATGGTCAATAAGACCACTAAGTTCAAGAAGGGCAAGGGTAAGAAGAACTTCAAGAAGGACGGCAAAGAGGTTGCCGCGCCCGGTAAGCCAGTTGCCGGGAAGAAGTCAAAGAATGGACCCAAGCCTGAGACTGAGTGCTTTTATTGCAAGGGGAAGGGTCACTGGAAGCGGAACTGCCCCAAATACTTAGCGGATAAGAAGGCCGGCAACACAAAAGGTATATTCGATATACATGTAATTGATGTGTACCTTACCAGTACTCGTAGTAACTCCTGGGTATTTGATACCGGTGCCGTTGCTCATATTTGTAACTCACAGCAGGAGCTGCGGAATAAGCGGAGACTGGCGAAGGACGAGGTGACGATGCGCGTCGGGAATGGTTCCAGAGTCGATGTGATCGCCGTCGGCACGCTACCTCTACATTTACCTACGGGATTAGTTTTGAACCTTAATAATTGTTATTTGGTGCCAAGTTTGAGCATGAACATTGTATCTGGATCTCGTTTAATACGAGATGGCTACTCATTTAAGTCTGAGAATAATGGTTGTTCGATTTATATGAGAGATATGTTTTATGGTCATGCTCCGATGGTCAATGGTTTATTCTTAATGAATCTCGAACGTAGTGTTACACATATTCATAGCGTGAATACCAAAAGATGTAAAGTTGATAACGATAGTCCCACATACTTGTGGCACTGCCGCCTTGGTCACATTGGTGTCAAGCGCATGAAGAAGCTCCATGCTGATGGACTTTTAGAGTCTCTTGATTATGAATCATTTGACACATGCGAACCATGCCTCATGGGCAAGATGACCAAGACTCCGTTCTCCGGAACAATGGAGCGAGCAACCAACTTGTTGGAAATCATACATACCGATGTGTGCGGTCCAATGAGCGTTGAGGCTCGCGGAGGATATCGTTATGTTCTCACTCTCACTGATGACTTAAGTAGATATGGGTATGTCTACTTAATGAAACACAAGTCTGAGACCTTTGAAAAGTTCAAGGAATTTCAGAATGAGGTAGAGAATCAACGTGACCGAAAGATAAAATTCCTACGATCAGATCGTGGAGGAGAATACTTAAGTCACGAATTTGGTACACACTTAAGGAAATGTGGAATCGTTTCACAACTCACGCCGCCTGGAACACCTCAGCGTAACGGTGTGTCCGAACGTCGTAATCGCACTCTATTGGATATGGTGCGGTCTATGATGTCTCTTACCGATTTACCGCTATCATTTTGGGGATACGCTCTAGAGACAGCTACATTCACTTTAAATAGGGCACCGTCTAAATCCGTTGAGACGACACCGTATGAATTATGGTTTGGGAAGAAACCTAAGCTGTCGTTTCTGAAAGTTTGGGGATGCGATGCTTATGTCAAGAAACTTCAACCTGAAAAGCTCGAACCCAAGTCGGAAAAATGCGTCTTCATAGGATACCCTAAGGAAACTGTAGGGTATACCTTCTACTTAAGATCCGAGGGCAAGATCTTCGTTGCCAAGAACGGATGCTTTCTGGAAAAAGAGTTTCTCTCGAAAGAAGTAAGTGGGAGGAAAGTAGAACTCGATGAAGTACTACCTCTCGAACGGGAAAGTAGTGCAGCTCAGGAAAATGTTCCTGTGATGCCCACAGCAACTGAAGAGGAAACCAATGATGATGATCAAGGTACTTCGGATCAAGTTGCTACTGAACTTCGTAGGTCCACAAGGACACGTTCCGCACCAGAGTGGTACGGCAACCCTGTCCTAGAAATCATGTTGTTAGACAACGGTGAACCTTCGAACTATGAAGAAGCGATGGCGGGCCCAGATTCCAACAAATGGCTAGAAGCCATGAAATCCGAGATAGAATCCATGTATGAAAACAAAGTATGGACTTTGACTGACTTGCCCGATGATCGGCGAGCGATAGAAAACAAATGGATCTTTAAGAAGAAGACGGACGCGGATGGTAATGTCACCATCTATAAAGCTCGACTTGTCGCTAAGGGTTATCGACAAGTTCAAGGGATTGACTACGATGAGACTTTCTCTCCCGTAGCGAAGCTTAAGTCCGTCCGAATCATGTTAGCAATTGCCGCATACTATGATTATGAGATATGGCAGATGGACGTCAAAACGGCATTCCTTAACGGGCATCTTAAGGAAGAGCTGTATATGATGCAGCCGGAAGGTTTTGTCGATCCTAAGAACGCTAACAAAGTATGCAAGCTCCAGCGATCCATTTATGGGCTGGTGCAAGCATCTCGGAGTTGGAATATTCGCTTTGATGAGATGATCAAAGCGTTTGGGTTTATGCAGACTTATGGAGAAGCCTGCGTTTACAAGAAAGTGAGTGGGAGCTCTGTAGCATTTCTCATATTATATGTAGATGACATACTCTTGATGGGAAATAATATAGAATTTCTGGACAGCATTAAGGCCTACTTGAATAAGTGTTTTTCAATGAAGGACCTTGGAGAAGCTGCTTATATATTAGGCATCAAGATCTATAGCGATAGATCAAGACGCCTCATAGGTCTTTCACAAAGCACATACCTTGATAAGATTTTGAAAAGGTTCAAAATGGATCAGTCCAAGAAAGGGTTCTTGCCTATGTTACAAGGTGTGAGATTGAGCTCGGCTCAGTCACCGACCACGGCAAAAGATAAAGAAGAGATGAGTCTCATCCCCTATGCTTCAGCCATAGGATCTATTATGTATGCCATGCTGTGTACCAGACCTGATGTAAACCTTGCCGTGAGTTTGGTAGCAAGATACCAGAGTAATCCCGGCAAGGAACACTGGACAGCGGTCAAGAATATCCTGAAGTACCTGAAAAGGACAAAGGACATGTTTCTCGTTTATGGAGGAGACGAAGAGCTCGTCGTAAAGGGTTACGTCGACGCTAGCTTCGACTCAGATCTGGATGACTCTAAGTCACAAACCGGATACGTGTATATGTTGAATGGTGGAGCAGTAAGCTGGTGCAGCTGCAAGCAGAGCGTCGTGGCGGGATCTACATGTGAACCGGAGTACATGGCAGCCTCGGAGGCAGCGCATGAAGCTATTTGGGTGAAGGAGTTCATCACCGACCTAGGAGTCATACCCAATGCGTCGGGGCCGATCAAACTTTTCTGTGACAATACTGGAGCTATTGCCCTTGCAAGGAGCCCAGATTTCACAAGAAGACCAGGCACATCAAGCGTCGTTTCAACTCCATCCGTGAAAATGTTCAAGATGGAGACATAGAAATTTGCAAAGTACATACGGATCTGAATGTCGCAGATCCGTTGACTAAACCTCTCTCGCGAGCAAAACATGATCAACACCAGAACTCTATGGGTGTTCGATTCATCACAATGTAACTAGATTATTGACTCTAGTGCAAGTGGGAGACTGTTGGAAATATGCCCTAGAGGCAATAATAAAAGCATTATTATTATATTTCTTTGTTCATGATAATTGTCTTTTATTCATGCTATAACTGTATTATCCGGAAATCGTAATACACGTGTGAATACATAGACCACAATATGTCCCTAGTGAGCCTCTAGTTGACTAGCTCGTTGTGATCAACAGATAGTCATGGTTTCCTGGCTATGGACATTGGATGTCGTTGATAACGGGATCACATCATTAGGAGAATGATGTGATGGACAAGACCCAATCCTAAGCATAGCACAAAGGTCGGTTAGTTCGTTTGCTAGAGCTTTTCCAATGTCAAGTATCTCTTCCTTCGACCATGAGATCGTGTAACTCCCGGATACCGTAGGAGTGCTTTGGGTGTACCAAACGTCACAACGTAACTGGGTGATTATAAAGGTGCACTACAGGTATCTCCGAAAGTGTCTGTTGGGTTGACACGGATCGAGACTGGGATTTGTCACTCCGTATGACGGAGAGGTATCTCTGGGCCCACTCGGTAATGCATCATCATAATGAGCTCAAGGTGACCAAGTGTTGGTCACGGGATCATGCATTACGGTACGAGTAAAGTGACTTGCCGGTAACGAGACTGAACAAGGTATTGGGATACCGACGATCGAGTCTCGGGCAAGTAACGTACCGATTGACAAAGGGAATTGTATACGGGGTTTGATCGAATCCTCGACATCGTGGTTCATCCGATGACATCATCGAGGAGCATGTGGGAGCCAACATGGGTATCCAGATCCCGCTGTTGGTTATTGACCGGAGAGTCTCGGTCATGTCTGCATGTCTCCCGAACCCGTAGGGTCTACACACTTAAGGTTCGGTGACGCTAGGGTTATCAGGAAGACAAGTATGTGATTACCGAATGTTGTTCGGAGTCCCGGATGAGATCCCGGACGTCACGAGGAGTTCCGGAATGGTCCGGAGGTAAAGTTTTATATATGGGAAGTTGTTAAACGGGCACCGGAAAGTTTCGGGGTCATACCGGTATTGTACCGGGACCACCGGAAAGGTTCCGGGGGTCCACCGGGAGGGACCACCCCTCCCGGGGGGCCACTTGGGCTGCGTAGGGATAGCAGCCAGCCCCTAGTGGGCTTGGCGCCCCCCCCTTGGGCCCATGCGCCTAGGGTTGGGGGGGAAACCCTAAAGGGGGCGCACCCCCCTTGCTTGGGGGGCAAGCCCCCCACCCTTTGGCCGCCGCCCCCCTCTAGGGTTTCCCCTAGAGGGCCGGCCCCCTTGCCCCTCTCCTCCTATATATAGAGGGGTGAGGGGAGGGCTGCAACAACACAACTCAAGGCGCAGCCCCTCCCCTCCCCAACACCTCTCCTCCTCCGTACGTGCTCGGCGAAGCTCTTTCGGAATACTGCTGCACCAACTGCACCACGTCGTCGTGCTGCCCTTGGAGCTGCCTTCCTCAACCTCTCCTTCCTCCTTGCTGGATCAAGACGGAGGAGACGTCGTCCGTCCCGTACGTGTGTTGAACGCGGAGGTGCTGTCCGTTCAGCACTTGGTCATCGGTGATCCGAATCACGACGAGTACGACTCCATCATCACCATCCCCTTGAATGCTTCCGCACTCAATCTACAAGTGGTATGTAGATGCAAACTCTTCCCCTTGACTCGTTGCTTAGATGAACTCATAGATGGATCTTGGTGAAACCGTAGGAAAAATTTTAATTTTCTGCAACGTTCCCCAACAAAAAATGGGAAAATTTGTTGTATTATAACCATCATGGAGGTAGGATGTATGAGACAAAGCAAAGTAATTGCCACGAATAACCTTACTTACACATAACTCCTGGAGAAACACCTGCAACTGGCATTTTCCTTCATCTTCAGTATATTATTTCCAAGATGGGAAGATACGCACATACGATTTAACAACATCAAATGCGATAGATGCTAAACTACGACTAGCTGGTTGTGCTTCCTCCACAGGAATAGGCGTACTAACTGGTGGAGTTGGGGTTCGCCGTGGTAGTACTGGCCCTTTGGGCACTAGAGCTGCCTTAGTAACTGCTCTTGTTTGGGAGCTCTATGGTGGAGATGGTGCTGTGTCTACAGGAACTGGGTTACTATCTGCTTGGGTTGGGGTTAGATTGGGTGAAGCTGGTTCTCTGTCCATCACAATAGGGGTACAATCTGCGAGAGTTTGGGTTATGTGTGGTAGGGCTGGTTCTCGTGCATATACAACGGGGGTGCTATCTCCACCAAGAGGTAGCACTATTTTATTTGAAGACCGTGTTTTTAGTCCGCTAGATGCTGGCATCACCCGCTCCAATTCAAATGGCAGATAAACAGGAAACATAGTTGAATGTACAGACATTGTATGAGAGACAGATGCAATAGATAGTGTGGAAAAAAGAGGGCATGAAATAGTTGACATGTATATTGTTTAACTAAAACGGATAGCATGACATGATTTCACATATATGATGTCTATCTAAACTAGATAGCATAACATAACATAATTCAAAGATATGATGAATAACTAAAACGCCATGCCAAGTTAGAGCATACACCTCGGTGGGGGAATAAGACTGGTCATCTATCTCTGAATCCATGTCTGAGGAGCTATCGGGACCCAACAAGAGATCTGCTTTGACAGGTAGCACTATCTGCTCTGAAGGCCTTGTTTTCACTCCAGATTTTTCAATCTCCCACCCAAATGGCTGATTCACAGGAAGAGTAGTTTAATGTACAAACATTGTCGACAAATGGAAATGTAATGAAGAAAAGGATGGGCAATATATGATTCAAATATATGATGCCTGGTTAAAGAGGATGGCATTGCACATTTCACATATATTATGGCTGGCTAAAAGACATGAGACTTCATAATTCCCATATATGATATAGAAACTAAACATGTGGCGACAGAACATGTCTAAACTAAGCAAATGACATATATGATGTCAAAAGTAGGCACTGCAAGGCAACATGTGCATGATATGACTAACATCATCATGCCAAGGTAGAGCAAACACCTTGGGGGGTAAATAGGAGTGGTCAGCGGCGTCTGAATCCGCCTCAGAATAGATATCTTCCTATGGATTACAATCTGGAGAGAGGTGGGGAGGGTTTGCCATTGAACCCACCATGGAGCGATGTCTGCATGACATTGTATTGCCGCGCAAAACTCTTCTTTTTTTCTCTACATGTTCAGCATGACTGTGTACAATATCTGACATGCATACGAAAAAAGTATGGTGAGATTATGTAAGGAGAGCATGCAAAAATTTAGAGTGATGGTAACAACCAGTGGATGGATCCAAAAATGATGATAGCAGGCTAATGATTGCTTTAATTTAATAAAAAGACAGATGATGATTGCTTTACTATTTGTTTCCCACCCAAGATGAACAACATAGGCATACCCTAGGTGAACCAGATGTTAGACAAAGATACTATTCATTGCTTCCTCGATATGTGCCCCACAACTAATTTAGAACTCAAGTTTGAACATTAATTTGGACCTGACTTGGAGTCCAAGAGGTGAATAGGACGATAAAGTAGCAGCTAATTTTAAGCAATGCATAACATAAGCAGAATCAAAAGAGTGTGACCTCTCTTGTGGACCCATGTACTCCTAAGGTTCATCTGCTGAGTCGATGATGGTGATGCCGTTGCGGTGGGTGCCAGCGGCAGGGAAAGAGATCTGAGGCGGCGAAAGAATGTCAGGAGTCGTGATGTCTGGTTTGGTAGATGTTTCTATCAATGGAGCATCTCAGGTGAGGTGGACGACATCGTGGAAGGAGCAGGACAAACCACACAAAGTTCCCTTCGACACCTACCTGTAACTCAAGTAATTCTGTAAGGGCTCATTTGGCTTGCATGATTCTAAAAACGCAGGGATAGGAAAAACTCTGGAATAGGATAGGAATGCACATGATAAACAGAGCATTTGTAAACACAGGATTTCTGTCAACTTTGGTGTTTGGTTTACAGGAATTGGAGAGCAGAGGAATGCAAAGAAACATGGCCAAAATAAAGTGAAACCATATGAAAGCGTGTACAGTTAGAATGTTATTCTGCCACTAGTGCACTTGGTCTTGTTTTCATGCATAGGATTTTGAAAAGTAGGTCCAGGTGGATGTTTTGCTTCATTCCTTTCAACAAAATGCATGAATAATTGAATAGTAGAGTGCCATTGGAAAATTCCCTATTGCTATGTTTTTCCGTTGAACCGAAATAGCCCTAATGGATCGACATAGTAATAAGTGATGCAACAAGTGTACAACCTCTTTGTCGTAGTCATGTCGACCTCAGCATCATTGGGTTGGTCGCTGAAGCAGTTGAGGTAGAGGTGGCTGTCGGAGGTGTGGAGGAAGATTTGAGGAATCTGTAGACGGTGTCCAGGGCACTGCTCTGTTGTGATGGATCATTCTGTCGTTGGAGCAACCTTGATGAGCCGTAAGACATCAAGGCTGAAGCAGCACAAGACAGACATCGTCAATCTCAAGTGTGATTCTAATAGCATCTCCAATAGATGATGTAAAATAGATGTAAAATTTACATCACCAAAAACCACCCGACTACAACAGATGAGGTAAAAACTATTGACTCTGAACTTAACTGTCAAAACTGAAATTTACTATGGAATCTAAATGTTACTGTCGAAACTGAACACAATGGTAGCAGAGAGGCACTTAACATGTAGTTTAGGGAGGGCCTGCAGTTCATCTTCAACCTGCACCCTCGTGAGTCGCCAGCCACCACCGGCCGAACCGCCGGCCCCAGCGCCGCCTCACCACCCCAAAACAACTCCCCATCACCGGTCTGTCGCTGCCCCGGCCAGCCCTATAGGCCCCCCGCCCCACCCTGAACCCTAAAGATAGATAGTGGGGTACCTCTCCGGCGAGCCCCCGTCCCCGCTGCGGGTGGTTCTTCCTTACCTTCGGCGAGCCCCCCATACCTTGAAAATCGACTGACCCAAAAGTCGATTCAGTCGACTGAAGTGTAGCCAAATCGGAGCAGAGCAGCAGCACGAGCGAGGGGGAGAGTAGCAGCAGCAGCGCAAGCGAGCGAGCGAGAGCCGAAGCAGCAGCAGCTGGGCGAGAGAGCGATCGAGCGAGAGCCGGAGCAGCAGCAGCAGATCCGGCTGGTATGGACGCCGCCACCGAAGGGGCCTCGCACTGGGGGAGAGTCGCCATGGAGATGTCGCCCGTGGCGCCGGCTTCAAGGTAGCCGCTCCATGGGGGTGCGGGATGGAGCACCGTCGACATCGGGAGGTCGAGCTAAGGATAAGGTGCAATGCGATGAGTGTCCAACCTCTTTGGTGGCGCCGAGTAGGCCTCGGCTTCGTCCGAGGAGTCGGTGAGGATGTTGCAGTTCTGGTGGAGCAGGTTAAGGCGGCGCTGTGGGGATGGAGCAGCCACGATAGACGAGGTGATCGTCGGAGCAGCTCCTTGGAGGTGGAGGACGAGGCGGCTGAACCGGCGGGACGACGAGATGGACGACGGATCCTCATCCGGGGAGGTGGACGAGGGACGACGAGCTATTGTGGTGGACGGCGTCGTCGGGGAAGAGGCTCCGGCTGGGCAGCGGTGAGGTGTCGGGCGGAGGAGGGTGGGGTTTCGCGGCTGGAGCAGAGAGGTTATGGCGGCATGGGGTTTCGAATGGCGAAAAGGAGGTGATGGGAGGGGGTAAACCATGACTTAGGACGCACTTGTCCAAAATGTAGAGGGTGTTACCAAAGTACCCCCCACCGATTTGAACTAGCGTCCCTTCTGGGTCAGGGTTAGAAGTGGGATTTCGTGTGTCGGGATTTGGCAGCTGGAGGGAGTTTTCGCGCGCATTGTAATTTCCGGATAGCAAGGCGGGGGTTCTGAAGGCGCCAGTTTTGGGAGCACGATATCTGAATTTTCGGGATATAACAAGGCACGGGTTGAATTTTAGGGACAAGCCTAACGTGTAATATTGTACTTGTACATACCAAATCAATTCGCACTTCCCTCAACCAAAAAGAAAACAAAAAAATAAAACTATTCACACCACACAAAGAGAGAGTCTTGCCCCGTTTTACTATAAAAATGCTATTCAAAGCTACTCCCTCCTTCCATCTATATAGGGCCTAATGCGTTTTTCGATGCTAACTTTGACCAAATATTAGAGCAATAATATATGACATGCAACTTACACAAAGCACACCGTTAAATTCGTCTGTGAAAGGTTCTTTCAGTGATATAATTTTCACATTGTGCATGTCATGTACTATTAATCTTGTCAATAGTCAAAGGCGGTCTTAAAAACGCATTACGCCCTATATAGATGGAAGGAGGGAGTATGAATACATGTTTTGTCCAATTAAATTTTTTTGCTTGCTGTATAATGCATGTAACCTACTCATACCAACATTTTAGTGCATTCCAAATGTCTATACTACCATTGCAATTCGAACTGAATTTGAATTCGTTTCTCTATTTCAATAAGAATCTACAATCATGATTGTTGCCAACTTCAACCATCATTCGTGTATTACCTTAATAACACACCACATGATTACTATACAGATAGTTATGAACTATGTGTACTACATGAACTCGAATTCTATTTTTTGAATACACTTGATGTTGATTCCAAATAATAGTACATTTGATGTACTAACTATATATTCATAATCTAAACCATGTTCCATATGTGTGCACCGTGTCTGTCACACATAGTATAGTGCCCCGCCCCCTACATTATGACAAGTATTTAGACATGAGCTGCAAAAGCCACACATTAGCCCAAATTATGATCAATGTTCTATACATTATACGTAGTCCTAGCAAGATGCCCATGCATTCCACAGAACATCAACTTGATCAAGGGGAGGCCTAATTTGCAAATATGGAGAGGGGTGTGGGTATCTTTTTTCAAAATTGCAATAGTTTCCTTCCTATCCGTCAAATATAAATCGGACGGCCTATATTGCAGGATGGCAGGCACAACATCATCAACAACTTCGTTTTTTATAAGAGTAGAGATAAAATATATTATATGTAGTATAACATGTTGATAACCACACCATGTGTATCACCGTTATATATATTCACACATGCGTCGGTTTAAAACACTATGATAAATTCTTCAAATATCTGAATTCGCTTTTTATAATGAAGTATGATCTCTATTCGTCTTTTACACCCACACAATCCTCTTATCTTTGTAGCTAGCTAGCGCTAACTTTCTCTCATGCATGCACGCGCCCGCATCCCTCTAGCCCTCCCTCGGCATTCTCTAGCTCCATCGCGCAAATTCGTCTTTTCACTTTAGGTCGTTCACCCATGGTATGTGTAGGCCCCCCATATCCTTCTTTACGGCACACATCGATCGATATGCCTCTCTAGCCAGGTGTTCCTAGCACAAAACACAAGCTTCCCATCTTCTCTTATCACCCTCCATGCCTCACTCCCACCACTTTTTTCATCGATCTCATACTCGTACACTCCTCCCCCTCGATATAGTATGACTCTCACACCACCTCCTAGATGCATCCCTCTCTCTCTATCCTTCTCCCCGTGCCTCATTTGCTTCTAACACACGCATGCAAGTATACCGATCGATATCTGATGTCTACTACACAACCTTTTTCTTGTAGACGTTGTTGGGCCTGCAAGTGCACAGGTTTGTAGGAGAGTAGCAAATTTCCCTCAAGTGGATGACCTAAGGTTTATCAATCCGTGGGAGGCGTAGGATGAAGATGGTCTCTCTCAAACAACCCTGCAACCAAATAACAAAGAGTCTATTGTGTCCCCAACACACCCAATACAATGGTAAATTGTATAGGTGCACTAGTTCGGCGAAGACATGGTGATACAAGTGCAATATGGATGGTAGATATAGGTTTTTGTAATCTGAAAATATAAAAACAGCAAGGTAACTAATGATAAAAGTGAGCGTAAACGGTATTGCAATGATAGGAAACAAGGCCTAGGGTTCGTACTTTCACTAGTGCAAGTTCTCTCAACAATAATAACATAGATAGATCATATAAATGCAACAAAGAGTCACTCCAAAGCCACTAATAGCGGAGAACAAACGAAGAGATTATGGTAGGGTACGAAACCACCTCAAAGTTATTCTTTCGGATCAACCTATTCAAGAGTTCGTACTAGAATAACACCTTAAGACACAAATCAACCAAAACCCTAATTTCACCTAGATACTCCATTGTCACCTCAAGTATCCGTGGGCATGATTATACGATATGCGTCACACAATCTCAAATTCATCCAACCAACACTAAGTACTTCAAGAGTGCCCCAAAGTTTCTACCGGAGAGTCAAGAAAACGTGTGCCAACCCCTATGCATAGGTTCATGGGCGGAACCCGCAAGTTGGTCACCAAAAACATACATCAAGTGGCACGTGATATCCCATTGTCACCACAGATAAACACGGCAAGACATACATCAAGTGTTCTCATCATAAAGACTCAATCCAATAAGATAACTTCAAGAGGGAAACTCAATTCATCACAAGAGAGTAGAGGGGGAGAAACATCATAAGATCTAACTATAATAGCAAAGCTCGCGATACATCAAGATCGTGTCATAGAGAGAACACGAGAGAGAGAGAGAGAGAGAGATCAAACACATAGCTATTGGTACATACCCTCAGCCCCGAGGGTGAACTACTCCCTCCTCGTCATGGAGAGTGCCGGGATGATGAAGATGGCCACCGGTGATGGGTTCCCCCTTCGGCAGGGTGCCAGAACGGGCTCCCAAGAGGTTTTTGGTGGCTACAGAGGCTTGCGGCGGCGAAACTCCCGATCTGTCTTGATATTTTATGGTTTTAGGGTACGTAGGTATATATAGGAGAAAGAAGTCGGTCGGGAGGTGCTCGAGGGGCCCACGAGACATGGGGCGTGCCCTACAGGGAGGGGCTCCTATCTCGTGGCTGCCTCGAGTATCTTCTGACGTGAACTCCAAGTCTCCAGGATCATATTCTTCCAAAAAATCACGCTGCCGAAGGTTTCATTCCATTTGGACACCGTTTGATATTCCTTTCCTTCGAAATACTGAAACAGGCAATAAAACAGCAATATGGGCTGGGCCTCCGGTTAATAGGTTAGTCCCAAAAGTAATATAAAAGTGTATAATAAAGCCCGTAATCATTCAAAACAGATAATAAAATAGCATGAATGCTTGATAAATTATAGATACGTTGGAGATGTATCAACATCCCCAAGCTTAATTCCTACTCGTCCTCGAGTAGGTTAATGATAAAAGAAAGAATTTATGAAGTGTGAATGCTAGAAGGTGCACAAGTTTGATCAATGATAATTTCAATCACCTTTTCTAGCATGATAATATGTCATAACAGTAGTTCATCTCATAACACTTCTCACGATAAAGTAACAAGCAATTCACATGTCAAAGCATAGACCATAAACTTTCTTGAAAACTAGCAAACTTTATTCTTAGTCATCAAACAATTCCAATTCATCTTGTTTTCAGGAATAGCAAACTCCACATACTCAACTATCATATAGTCTTCTACAATTGCTAACACTCACGCAATACTAATGGTTATGGAGTTTCAATCGGACACTGACAAATATAGGGGCTTATAGTGTTGCCTCCCCACGTATTCACCTTTGGGTGATGTCAACAATAATAGTTCATGCTAACTTACATCCAATTGGATATATATATATATATATATCAGGATCACCCCAACACAAAGTGCTTGCCAAAGGATAAAATTAAAAACGGAAAGGTGAATATCACCTTGACTCTTGCATAAAAGTAAAAGACATAAAGTAAAAGATAGGACCTTCGCAGAGGGAAGCAGAGGTTGTCATGCGCTTTTAGGGTTGGATGCACAAAATCTTAATGCGAATGGACATCACTTTATATTGCCACTTGTATATGGACCTTTATTATGCAGTCCACCGCTTTTATTGCTTCCATAACAATAGATCGTATAAAGCTATTTTCTTCACACCAAAAGATCATACATATTTAGAGAGCAATTTTTATTGCTTGCACCGATGGCAACTTACTTGAAGGATCTTACTCAATCCATAGGTAGGTATGGTGGACTCTCATGGCAAAATTGGGTTTAAGGATATTTGGAAGCACAAGTAGTATCTCTACTTGGTGCAAGGAATTTGGCAGCATGAGGGGGAAAGGCAAGCTCAACATGTTTGAATGATCCATGACAATATACTTTAACTGAGATGTCGAAAAACATAAACCATTATGTTGTCTTCCTTGTACAACATCAACTCTTTAGCATGTCATACTTAATGAGTGCTCCCAATTATAAAAGATGTCTAGGATAGTGTATTTATATGTGAAATCACTCTTCCTTAATTTTTTTTCATGAATTGTTCAAATGACCAATACAATGCTTGCTAACCTTCAATAAATTTACAACCTCTACTTCTTAGATGTGAAGTCATTACTCCCCATGGGATAAGAAAATGAGACATATATAATTTCAGATTTATGACATTCAACTCATTCAACAATTTACTCCTAGGATATAAGTGAAGCACACGAGTAAATGACAAACTACTCCAAAAAGATATAAGTGAAGATCAATGGGTAGCTAAATAATTATGTAACTATGTGAAGACTCTCTCTCATTAAGGAATTTCAGATCTTAAGTACTTTATTCAAGCAACAAGCAAAGCAAAATAAAATGACATTGCAAGGATAGCACAACTCATGTGAAGAAGCAAAAACTTAGGCTCAATCGATACTAACCGATAGTTGTTGAAGAAGAAAGGTGGGATGCCTACCGGGGCATCCCCAAGCTTAAACTTTTGTGTCTCCTTAATTCCTCTCATATCATGGTTTCTCTTTTTATCAAAAGCTTCATCCACACCAAACTCAACAAGAACTCGTGAGATAGGTTAGTATAAACAAATGCAAAACCTTACCATTTTCTACTGTAACAAATCACTAAAATTATTATTCAACACTGCATACTAAATGCCTCTGCATATTTAATACTCCTATCCTCAAATAGAATCATTAAACAAGCAAACATATGCAAACAATGCAAACATAACAGCAATATGTCAAAACAGTACAGTCTGTAAAGAATGCAAGAGTATCAATACTTCCCTAACTCCAAAAATTATGAGAGAAAAACCTCACTGTAGAAGATTTATCCGAGATCATTATGCAAAAAGTTTCAATGTTATATCATGCTCTGACTTTTCTAGGGAATTTTTGCAACAGCGGTAAACTTTCTGTTTTCAAACAGCAACATGTATACTAGAAAAATAAGCATGGTAAAGGACATCCTTGAGAATATTATTGAAACTAGAGATGCAAAACATTATTATAAATAACAGCAAGCAAATACTAATGAAAGAAAATTACGTTCCAAGCAAAACACATATCACGTGGTGAATAAAAATATAGCTCCAAGTAAAGTTACCGATGGACGAAGACGAAAGAGGGGATGCCTTCCGGGGCATCCCCAAGCTTAGGCTCTTGGTTGTCCTTGAATATTACCTTGGGGTGCCTTGGGAATACCCAAGCTTAGGCTCTTTCCACTCCTTATTCCATAGTCCATCGAATCTTTACCCAAAACTTGAAAACTCCACAACACAAAACTCAACAGAAAACTCGTAAGCTCCATTAGTATAAGAAAATAAAACCACCACTTAGGTACTATAATGAACTAATTCTAAATTCATATTGGTGTAATATATACTGTATTCCAACTTCTCTATGGTTCATATCCTATGATACTACTCATAGATTCATCAAAATAAGCAAACAACACATAGAAAGCAGAATCTGTCAAAAACAGAACAGTCTGTAGTAATCTGTATCAAACGTATACTTCTGAACTCCAAAAATCCTACAAAATTAGTAAGTCCTAAGAAATTTGTGTACCAATCCAAAGTAAAAATAATCAGATCAGAAGCACGTTTATGTGAATTAACAAAACTAATTTACTGGGTGCAAAAGTTTTTGATTTTCAGCAGGATCAACACAACTATCGTCGTAAGCTATCCTAAAGGTCTTACTTGGCACTTTATTGAAATAAAAGCTATAAAACATGATTACTACAGTATCATAATCATCTCAACACACAAAAACAGTAAGTGTAAATATTGGGTTGTCTCCCAACAAGCGCTTTTCTTTAATGCCTTTCTAGCTAGGCATGACGATGGCAATGATGCTCACATAAAAGATAAGAATTGAAACATAACGGGAGCATCATGAAGCATATGACTAGCACATTTAAGCCTAACCCACTTCCTATGCATAGGGATTTTATGAGCAAACAACTTATGGGAACAATAATTAACTAGCATTGGAAGGTAAAACAAGCATAGCTTCAAGATTTCAAGCACGTAGGGAGGAAACTTAATATTTTTGCAATTCCTACAAGCATATGTTCCTCCCTCATAATAATTTTCAGTAGCATCATGAATGAATTCAACAATATAACCAGCACCTAAAGCATTCCTTTCATGATCTACAAGCATAGAAAATTTACTACTCTCCACATAAGCAAATTTCTTCTCATGAATAGTAGTGGGAGCAAACTCAACAAAATAATTATCATGTGAGGCATAATCCAATTGAAAACTAAAATCATGATGACAAGTTTCATGGTTATCATTATTCTTAATAGCATACAAGTCATCACAATAATCATCATAAGTAGCAACTTCGTTCTCATCATAATCGATTGAAACCTCTCCCAAGATAGTGGAATCACTAAATAAAGTTGACACTCTTCCAAATCCACTTTTGTATTCATCACAATAAAATTCAACATCCTCCAAAATAGTGGGATAACTACTTCCTAAAGTTGACACTCTTAGAAACCCACTTTCATCAATATAACCATCATAAATAGGAGGCATGCTATTATCATAACAACTTTGCATATCAAAACTTGGGATGCTAAAAGTATCATCTTCATAAAACATAGCATCCCCAAGCTTGGGACAAACATTAATTTCAGCAAATATATTCTCAAATAATTCATCCTCATCAAACATAGCTTCCCCAAGCTTGGGCCTTTTCATATCATAAGCATAATCACTCTCATCATTAATAGTATAGATAGCACCGATAGTATAGCAATTAACATCATCACAATGAGTAGTAGGAGCAACATCATTTGGGAGGGATACCTTTTTACCTTTGTTGCCCCTTCTTTTCATTTTATTTTTCACATTATGTGTGGGTTCAACCTTCCTCTTTGAGTTCCTTATTGACGAGATTGGTTGAATAGAAAGCTCCTCCTCGTTACCTGATTCATCATAAGAAATAATAGGAGGAGATTGGGAAGTCTCTTCCCTTTCATTAGTATTATCATCATCTTATCTTTGCTTTCTTTTCTTTAGGTAATTGGCAATATAAGGATTTTCAATGCAATTCACCGCACAATACACATAAATCTTCTCTAGATCAAAATCAAGAAATCTATCAAGATTAAATTTTGGAATACCCTCAGTTATACATTTCATTTCTTCATACCCCAAAAGAAGACTAGGCTCTTTATGATGCCCAAGGGTAATCAAGTTATCACAATTTTTGGACACGATTCGATCATGAAACAATTTGCATTGGATATTTAAATGACCACGTTCATTGCAAAGTTCACAAGGGGCACGAAAAATATTGAATTTTTCAGCACAAACATCAAGACTTTCTTGCAACCTTTTAGTTTCTAAATACTTATGCCTCTTGCAATATATATATTCTCTATTTGGTGTGTTCATGCAAACATGCACTCCACAAAAGTTGACATGCTTATAAGAGATATTTTCATCATAACTAGTGCAATCATCATTAGTACTATGGATATTCAAAGAGTTCATACTAACAACATTGCAATCATGCTCATCATTCAAAGATTTAGTATCAAACATTCTATAGATTTCTTCTTCTAGCACTTGCGCACAATTTTCCTTTTCATCATTCTCACGAAAGATATTGAAAAGATGAAGCGTATGAGACAAACTTAACTCCATTTTTTTGTAGTTTTCTTTTATAAACTAAACTAGTGATAAAACAAGAAACAAAAAGATTCGATTGCAAGATCTAAAGATATACCTTCAAGCACTCACCTCCCCGGCAACGGCGCCAGAAAACAGCTTGATATGTACTACACAACCTTCTTCTTGTAGTCTTGTAGACGTTGTTGGGCCTGCAAGTGCACGGGTTTGTAGGACAGTAGCAAATTTCCCTAAAGTGGATGACCTAAGGTTTATCAATCCGTGGGGGGCGTAGGATGAAGATGGTCTCTCTCAAACAACCCTGCAACCAAATAACAAAGAGTCTCTTGTGTCCCCAACACACCCAATACAATGGTAAATTGTATAGGTGCACTAGTTCGGCGAAGACATGGTGATACAAGTGCAATATGGTTGGTAGATATAGGTTTTTGTAATCTGAAAATATAAAAACAGCAAGGTAACTAATGATAAAAGTGAGCGTAAACGGTATTGCAATGATAGGAACAAGGCCTAGGGTTCATACTTTCACTAGTGCAAGTTCTCTCAACAATAATAACATAGATAGATCATATAACAATCCCTCAACATGCAACAAAGAGTCACTCCAAAGCCACTAATAGCAGAGAACAAACGAAGAGATTATGGTAGGGTACGAAACCACCTCAAAGTTATTCTTTCGTATCAATCTATTCAAGAGTCTGTACTAGAATAACACCTTAAGACACAAATCAACCAAAACCCTAATGTCACCTAGATACTCCATTGTCACCTCAAGTATCCGTGGGCATGATTATACGATATGCGTCACACAATCTCAAATTCATCCAACCAACACAAAGTACTTCAAAGAGTGCCCCAAAGTTTCTACCGGAGAGTCAAGAAAACGTGTGCCAACCCCTATGCATAGGTTCATGGGCGGAACCCGCAAGTTGGTCACCAAAAACATACATCAAGTGGCACGTGATATCCCATTGTCACCACAGATAAACACGGCAAGACATACATCAAGTGTTCTCATCATAAAGACTCAATCCAATAAGATAACTTCAAGAGGGAAACTCAATTCATCACAAGAGAGTAGAGGGGGAGAAACATCATAAGATCCAACTATAATATCAAAGCTCGCGTTACATCAAGATCGTGCCATAGAGAGAACATGAGAGAGAGAGAGATCAAACACATAGCTACTTGTACATACCCTCAACCCCGAGGGTGAACTACTCCCTCCTCGTCATGGAGAGCGCCGGGATGATGAAGATGGCCACCGGTGATGGGTTCCTTGAGGGAGTCCTGGACTAGGGGGTGTCCGGATAGCTGAACTATCATCATCGGCCGGACTCCAAGACTATGAAGATACAAGATTGAAGACTTCGTCTCGTGTCCGGATGGGACTTTCCTTGGTGTGGAAGGCAAGCTTGGCGATACGGATATGTAGATCTCCTACCATTGTAACCGACTCTGTGTAAACCTAGCCCCTCTAGTGTCTATATAAACCGGAGGGTTTTAGTCCATAGGACAGAACAACAATCATACCATAGGCTAGCTTCTAGGGTTTAGCCTCCTTGATCTCGTGGTAGATCTACTCTTGTACTACCCATATCATCAATATCAATCAAGCAGGAGTAGGGTTTTACCTCCATCGAGAGGGCCCGAACCTGGGTAAAAACATCGTGTCCCTTGTCTCCTGTTACCATCCGCCTAGACGCACAGTTCGGGACCCCCTACCCGAGATCCGCCGGTTTTGACACCGACATTGGTGCTTTCATTGAGAGTTCCTCTGTGTCGTCACCGATAGGCTCGATGGCTCCTTCGATCATCAACAACAACGACGCAGTCCAGGGTGAGACTTTTCTCCCCGGACAGATCTTCGTATTCGGCGGCTTTGCACTGCGGGCCAATTCGCTTGGCCATCTGGAGCAGATCGAAAGCTACGCCCCTGGCCGTCAGGTCAGATTTGGAAGTCTGAACTTCACGGCTGACATCCGCGGAGACTTGATCTTCGATGGATTCGAGCCACAGCCGAGCGCGCCGCACTGTCACGATGGGCATGATTTAGCTCTGCTGCCGGACAGTGCCCTGGAGGCCGCACACGAGTCCGCTCCGACCCTCAATTCGGAGCCGGCTGCGCAGATCGAGGACGGGTGGCTAGACACCGCCTCGGGGGCTGCAACCTCTACGGCGATGGAGCCGAATACTGACCTTGTCCCTTGTGAAGCTCGTGACTCCGAGGTGCCGGACTCCTCGCCGGACTCCGAACCTCCCACGCCCCCTCCAATCAAATCGGATTGGGCGCCGATCATGGAGTTCACCGCTGCGGACATCTTTCAACACTCACCTTTCGGCGACATCCTGAATTCGCTAAAATATCTCTCGTTATCAGGAGAGCCCTGGCCGGACTGCGGTCAGGACGGTTGGGATGCGGACGACGAAGAAATTCAAAGCCCACCCACCACCCACTTCGTAGCCACTGTCGACGATCTAACCGACATGCTAGACTTTGACTCCGAAGACATCGACGGTATGGACGACGATGCCGGAGACGACCAAGAACCAGCGCCCACTGGGCACTGGAAAGCCACCTCGTCATATGACATATACATGGTGGACATCCCAAAGGATGGGAATGGCGATGGAGCAGCGGAGGAAGACCTATCCAGGAAACAGCCTAAGCGCCGGCGTCAGCGGCGCCGCTCTAAATCCCGCCACAGCAAGAATGGAGATTCCGGCACCGGAGATAATAACACCCCATACAGTGCCGAAGACAACCCCCTCCAGCAAGATTCAGCACAGGAGGATGGAGAAGCCAGCCCTCATGAGAGAGCGGCAGTCGAAGAGGTAGAGGATGATAATCACACGCCTCCCTCCGGAGACGAGGCAAGCCTCGACGACGACGAATTCGTCGTGCCTGAGGATCCCGTTGAACAAGAGTGTTTTAAACGCAAGCTTATGGCCACGGCAAACAGCCTCAAGAAAAAGTAGCAACAACTTAGAGCTGATCAAGATCTGCTAGCCGACAGATGGACTGAAGTCCTTGCGGCCGAAGAGCATGAACTCGAACGCCCCTCCAAAAGCTACCCCAAACGCAAGCTGCTCCCCCGATTAGAGGAGGAAGCATATAAACCTGCATCAGCAGCGCACAATACGGCTGATGGACCACCTCATGGCCGCGACAGAGAGGCCTCTAGGCCCTCCACTAGAACCGTACCCTGGCATCGCTCGAAAAGCACAAAGCCACAGGGGAACACTCCGGACTTGCGAGATATATTGGAGGATAAGGCAAGACAATCAAGATCAATCTACAGATCGCATGGGTGCCCCATGATACATGACGACATCCGTCACGCCGGACACAGCAAGTCCGGCCGGGCCGAACACAGTAGACAAAGATCGTTTGAGCTACATCGTGATATAGCCCAATACAGAGGCGCCGCACACCCACTATGCTTCACAGATGAAGTAATGGATCATCATATCCCCGAAGGGTTTAAACACGTGAATATTGAATCCTATGATGGCACAACAGACCCCGCGGTTTGGATCGATGACTATCTCCTTCATATCCACATGGCCCACAGTGATGATCTTCACGCCATCAAATACCTCCCACTCAAGCTTAAAGGACCAGCTCGGCATTGGCTTAACAGCTTGCCAGCAGAATCAATTGGGTGTTGGGAGGACCTGGAAGCCGCATTCCTTGATAACTTCCAGGGCACGTATGTGCGACCACCAGACGCTGACGACCTAAGCCATATAATTCAGCAGCCAGACGAATCGGCCAGACAATTCTGGACACGGTTCTTAACTAAGAAAAATCAAATCGTCGACTGTCCGGATGCGGAGGCCCTCGCGGCCTTCAAACATAACATCCGCGACGAGTGGCTTGCCCGGCACCTGGGACAGGAAAAGCCGAAATCCATGGCAGCCCTCACATCACTCATGACCCGCTTCTGCGCGGGAGAGGACAGCTGGCTAGCCCGCAGCAACAACCTCAGCAAAAATTCTGGCAGTCCGGATACCAAGGACCGCAACGGCAGGTCGCGTCGCAACAAGCACAAACGCCGCATTAACGGCGACAATACTGAGGATACGGCAGTCAATGCCGGATTCAGAGGCTCCAAACCCGGTCAGCGGAAAAAGCCATTCAAAAGAACTACTCCGGGTCCGTCCAATTTGGACCGAATACTCGACCGCTCGTGCCAGATACACGGCACCCCCGAAAAGCCAGCTAATCACACCAACAGGGACTGTTGGGTATTCAAGCAGGCAGGCAAGCTAATTGCCGAAAACAATGACAAGGGGCTGCATAGCGATGACGAGGAAGAGACCCGACCGCCGAACAATAGAGGACAGAAGGGTTTCCCCCCACAAGTGCGGACGGTGAACATGATATACGCAACCCACATACCCAAGAGGGAGCGGAAGCGTGCACTCAGGGACGTATACGCGATGGAGCCAGTCGCCCCGAAGTTCAACCCATGGTCCTCCTGCCCGATCACTTTTGATCGAAGGGACCACCCCACCAGCATCCGCCACGGCGGATTCGCCGCATTGGTTTTAGACCCAATCGTCGATGGATTTCACCTCACCAGAGTCCTGATGGACGGCGGCAGCAGCCTGAACCTGCTTTATCAGGATACAGTGCGCAAGATGGGCATAGACCCCTCAAGGATTAAACCCACAAAGACGACCTTCAAAGGCGTCATACCAGGTGTAGAGGCCAATTGTACAGGCTCAGTTACACTGGAAGTGGTCTTCGGATCCCCGGATAACTTCCGAAGCGAGGAGTTAATCTTCGACATAGTTCCGTTCCGCAGCGGCTATCATGCTCTGCTCGGACGGACCGCGTTTGCAAAGTTCAACCCGATGCCGCACTACGCATACCTCAAGCTCAAGATGCCAGGCCCTCGAGGAGTCATCACGGTCAACGGAAACACTGAACGCTCTCTCCGAACGGAGGAACATACAGCGGCTCTCGCGGCAGAAGTACAGTGCAGCCTCTTAAGGCAATTCTCGAGTCCGGCCGTTAAGCGACCGGACACGGCTAAACGCGCCCGGAGTAACCTACAACAAGACCACCTGGCACGTTCCGAGCACGCGTAGCAATGCGGCCCCAACCCCAGCCCTTGCAAAATTGCAAGACTGGTCCTTCGCGTACATCATTACGCTCTAAAGATACCATGGGCATAGGGGGAGGGGCACGACCACGACAGGCCCAGAATGCGGCTTAACCACACCAGGGGCTCCCAAGTGTGTCATTCTTTTTTTCCCTTTTTCTTTTTTTTCTTCTTACCCATAGGACTCCGTTCACCAGAGGCCCTGTCCGGCAGTAGACCTGCCGAACTCACGATGCAACAGCCAGGGAAGGAGAAAGGCTACGACGAGTATCCAGGTGGTCTCCATTACGAGCATTAAATCTGTTTTATACACCATTCCGCAGCCTACCCCTGGAGGGGGACATGTTTAATAGTCCCATCCCTTGCTTACCGCACTATTTGTATCGTTCTGCATTCATGGCAGTATTTCTTGAATAAACAATGCATCGCTTTTTTGCTTATAATTGCATTCCTTTCTTATACATATGTTCATTTATGACATGTTGCATCCGTACACTTTGGTACGGCTAAATACACCAGGGGCTTAAGTTCCCCATATTATGGTGTGACAAGTCCGAACACTTTCACAAGTGCGGCACCCCGAACTTATAGAATTATATGCATCGGCTTCGAATCATGTCTTGGGTCAATAGTTGGGTTTGCCCGGCTCCCATGTTTTGGTACCTTACGTTCCGTTGTATCGGCTAAGGTAGCGCTGGGAGGACCACTACGATTGCGCCCCAGTTGAGCTGGGCGAGCACCTCAGTGGAGAAAGCTAAAACTGGCCGTCATGATGAGGTGAGAGTCGGTCGCTGTTCGAGAGGTTTTTTTGAGTACCTAAAGACTTATGCCGCTTAGAGCGAGGAACCGGCTTCGTCCGTCCCAGGCGTGGATAGCGCCCCGAACTCGGTCTTTCGAACACTAGGGGCTTCGCCGAAATTTAAAATTATAGAATTCTATGGCTAAGTGAGAGTGTTCAAGCACTATAAGTCCGGTTGCCTTGTTCGTTGTGTTGAGCGCCTCCCTAGATGGACCCAAAAATGGGAACAAGAGCGCTCAAGTTTATCCCGAACACCCCAGCACTCGTGGCATGGGGGCTGAAGCCGACGACTTGCCATCTCTCAGATTTGATAAACGGCCGCACAGAAGGTAATATTTTAAATTAACAAGCGTTGCTTAGCGCATATGAACAAAGTTTTCAGCGCACAGGATAACAAAATGCGAGTCTACTCAAATATTACATCTTTGGAGCACTCACCCGCAATAATGCGGGGACCCTTCAGGACACCCTTATAATACATCTCGGGCGTGCGATACTCCTTGCCCGGCGGTGGCGCGTCCGTCACAAGCTTCTCAGCGTCCATCTTGCCCCAGTGCACCTTAGCACGGGCAAGGGCCCGACGGGCACCTTCAATGCAGGCGGAGTGCTTGATGACTTCAACCCATGAACAAGCATCCACCAGCCGCCGCACCAGGCCGCAGTAGCTCCCAGGCATGGCCTCCTTGGGCCACAGCCGAACTATGAGGCCCTTCATGGCCTGTTCGGCCACCTTGTGGAGCTCGACCAGCTGCCTCAGCTGGTCGCTAAGGGGCACCGGATGTACGGCCTCAGCATAGTGAGACCAGAAGATCTTCTCCGTCGAGCTCCCCTCCTCGGCCCTGTAGAAAGCGGCAGCATTGGACACGCTGCGGGGTAGATCTGCGAACGCTCCTGGAGAGCTCCGAATTCGGGTAAGTAATAGGTAATTCACATTCACATGCTTGCTTTGCATGAAAAATGCCTTACCCGCCGCTATTTTCTTCAATGCCTCGATTTCCTGGAGGGCCTTGTGGGCTTCGGCCTTAGCGGCTTTGGCACTCTCAAGAGCCGATGCAAGCTCGGACTCTCGAGTCTTTGAGTCGCGCTCCAAACTGTCTTGTTTTTCCATGAGAGCCTGGAGCTCTTGCTGTACCTCCGCCACCCGCGCCTCCTGCTTCTCTCGCCCAGCACACTCCGCGGCCGCATTACGTTCGGCCAAGGACACAGCCTCCTTCAGGGCCGCCACCTCGTTTGTGGCCCCTGGAGTACCCACGTTATCCTTGTCATTCCTCTTGCAACCAAATCCTTTTCTGTAAGGTACAAGTTTAATAAGGTGTTACTCACCTTCCTTGTCCTCGAGCTGCTTCTTGGCACGGCCGAGCTCGCTCTCGGACCGCTCGAGGCTTTGCTTCAAAGCATTGACCTCCGCAGTCAGTGCGGCAGAGGTCAGCAGCGCAGCCTGCAATCCCATATTGACATATTTTTTAAGACTCCTGCATATATCTTTTTAGATCCTCAGTCCGGCTTTTCTTTCCGAACACCGAACCGAGCATCAGGGGCTACTGTCTATGCGGTACTATTTTACATATATTAAAACTCTTACCTCAAAGCCTGTTAGAAGGCTGCTGCAGGCCTCGGTCAGCCCGCTTTTGGCAAGCTGAACCTTCTGAATCACCGCACTCATGACAGTGCAGTGTTCCTCTTCGATGGAAGCGCCGTTGAACGCCTCCAGCAAGTTATCCGGCGCCTCCGATTGGACGGAGGCCGCTGGCGTCACAGTCTTGCCCTTCTTACGAAGGGGCCGCCCGCCGGACTCCGGAACCACTGCAGGTTCCGGTGCGGAGTCCTGTATGAAGTCCGGGAGGTCGCCCTGTGGCACCTCCCGGGCCTCCTCCTCCGGGAGGGTCCCTCTCTGGGATCCCACCTCGGTGTCGTCGGCGGCACGGGGGGTGGAGGCGGTCGGAAGTGAAGTACTATCCACATCCGACATACCCAAGGACCCGCTCGACGAAGCGGGAAGATCGTCCTTGGGCGGACTGCAGGGTTGTATGCGGCATTAGAAAGACACCGTGTGGTGAAAAGAAAAATCATGAATTTATTCGGGAGTCCGGATACTTACGATCTCGCCAGGGTCTTGGCCCTTGAGGGCCACTCCTTGTCGCCGTCACCGACGTTGGTGGAACAGTCCGGGGGAAGGGTCCTTCCCTTCTTGGACCCTCCGACCTCCCTCGATGGGGAGGCCTTCCTCTTCTTCTCCCCCCCTGCTGGGGGAGAGGCCTCTTTCTTCTCCTCCTCGTCCTCGTGTGAGGAGTCCGCCTCTTTGTCATCGGATGATGAATCCGATACCACCTGACGCCGGGAACTCCTTCGGGTTCCCGTGGCCTTCTTCTTGGCCTTCTTCTCCGGCACTACGTAAAGTGCCGGGACCAGCAGCCCTGTTAGACGGGCATCCGCTGGGTCTTCTGGAAGGGGAGCCGGACAGTTAACATGTCCGGACGTCGCTTGCCAGGCCAGTTAAAGGTGTTTGGAGTTTAGATCCCGCATAAAGTCAAAACATGAAAAGCAAGTGTCCCATAAAGGATAACATGGCTTACCTCGCCAGCCGGATGCTGCGAGCTGAATCCGCGATCTTCGGTAGCGGATGCGGGAGCTTCGGCACCCTTGAACAGCACCCTCTAGGCATCTTCGTACGTAGTGTCGAAGAGCCCGCTCAAGGTCCGGTGTTGTGCCGGATCAAACTCCCACAAATTGAAGTCCCGTTGTTGGCAGGGGAGAATCCAGCGGACGAGCATGACCTGGATCACGTTGACAAGCTTGAGCTTCTTGTTCACCAGGGTATGGAGACAGGACTGGAGTCCGGTCAGCTCTTCCGAACTACCCCATAGCAGGCCCATCTCTTTCCAGGAGGTGAGCCGCATGGGGATGCCAGATCTAAATTTGGGGGCCGCTGCCCATTTAGGGTCACGCAGCTCGGTGATGTAGAACCACCCCGATTGCCACCCTTTGATGGTTTCCACGAAGGCGCCCTCGAGCCAAGTGACGTTGGGCATTTTGCCCACCATGGCGCCTCCGCACTCCGCTTGGCTGCCTTTCACAACCTTCGGCCTGACATTGAAGGTCTTTAGCCACAAGCCGAAGTGGGGCTGGATGCAGAGGAAGGCCTCGCACACGACGATAAACGCCGAGATATTGAGGATGAAATTCGGGGCCAGATCGTGGAAATCTAGGCCGTAGTAGAACATGAGCCCCCAGACAAAGGGGTGGAGTGGGAAGCCCAGTCCGCGGAGGAAATGGGGAAGGAATACCACCCTCTCATGGGGCCCGGGGGTGGGGATGAGCTGCCCCTCGTCGGGGAGCCGGTGCGCGATGTCGCTGGACAGATATCCGGCGCTGCGCAGCTTCTTGATGTGCCCCTCAATAACGGAAGAGGCCATCCACTTGCCTCCCGCTCCGGACATGGTTGGAGAAGGTCGAGGTGAGATGTGCGGACTTGGGCGCTGGAGCTCGAGTGCGTGGAGATGGATAAGCAAAGGAGGAAGAAGGCGTAGGTAAAAAGGTGGATTCTTATCCCATTATATATGGGCGGACGAAACTATGCGTCCCCACCGGCCTGGTAAAACTCGCTTATCTCCCAAGCGCCGCAATCAATGGCGTGGTTGGGTTACCCACATCCGTATTGATGAGAATCCCGGAATAAGGGGAACACGATCTCTGCTTCGACAAGACGTGCCAAGGAAACCGCTTCGCTAAACGCGCTGAGGTGGTATAATAAAAACGATTTGAGTAAAGGCTTGGTTGTGGTGTGACGTCACGCCACAAAAAACGTCAGCAGATTGAACTTGTGTAAATATTATTCTCTCTACGGTGGTATGTGGAATTTATTTTACAGAGCCGGACACTATCCTGGTGTTCACAATCTTCTATAAATTATTCGGAGGAGGAACCTGCCTTGCAATGCTGAAGACAATATGCGCGTCGGACTCGTCGTCATTGAAGCCTGGTTCAGGGGCTACTGAGGGAGTCCTAGACTAGGGGGTGTCCGGATAGCCGAACTATCATCATCGGCCGGACTCCAAGACTATGAAGATACAAGATTGAAGACTTTGTCCCGTGTCCGGATGGGACTTTCCTTGGCGTGGAAGGCAAGCTTGGCGATACGGATATGTAGATCTCCTACCATTGTAACCGACTCTGTGTAACCCTAGCCCCTCTGGTGTCTATATAAACCGGAGGGTTTTAGTCCATAGGACAGAACAACAATCATACCATAGGCTAGCTTCTAGGGTTTAGCCTCCTTGATCTCGTGGTAGACTTTAACTATTCCCAACATATACCTAGGTCGACTTTAACTATTCCCCCCATCGATCGACGTTACCTCACAAGTTATGTCTCTCCTTTCTCTGACAAAGGACGATTGATCTTCCTATGTAGGTATGTCTGCTTACCACAGCCATATCGCCCCCCCCCCCCTCATCATTCGTGCATGCCTCCGGACCCGTCTCTCACACGCACGTGCACAGACAGGCGGCCATCCCCTCTCTTATTGATATTGCAGGCATGCCCTCCAGTTGTCTAGCAAGCCTATCCCACCATTTGTTAGAAGAAACTCCACTACCACCCCCTCCAACACTCTAGCTTTGTCTCTCTCCCAACCTTATTCCTCTCCTACACATATGCATGGATGCCGATCGATCTCCCTTAATACATGAGGTAGATCGATCTCCCTTAATACATGAGGTAGGCCTCTCTCCTCCTCCACACATATACCAGCCATCGTACCTCTATAGTTAATTAGGCCTCCCTCCCCCCCCCCCACCACCACACACCGATAGTCGAGCGCTGTAGGTAGGTATCCATGCCATAGAGACAAACTGCACCTGTCCCCTCTCATGTTCCAGTAGGCCAGCCACTCTATATCTTTGACGTGGGCACACACAAATTTGATGGCACTCTTTATCGATCGCGCGCGTGCACACACACACATCATCCCTCTCTTCAATTCTATGGACACCTCAAGCCAATGATACCTCCACTCTCTTCTCGTGGATTGCCCCCTCTATATATATGATATATCCAGGACTCTATTTCACACACATTGCATATGTTACATTTTTTTATTGACCCCACTCCCCCCCAAAAAAACTCTCACGAACCCACACACTATATCTCTCTCCATTTGTATCTCTCTCACACAACCCCGCGTAGGTGGTGTACGTATACAAGAAGAGAATAGGTGCACCGTGCATGTACTCACGCTTCGTGCCCAGCCACACCCGCGCGGGTACACGGTGGAGCTCATTTCTGTATGAAATGGCAGCCCACGTGCTAATTTGAACGTGTGTAGCGGTTGTTTACCTACGGAGGTCGTGTACCACGCGTGCACGAAACAAAGTTTGACTTGATGCGTTGGCGCGTTATTTTTAAATAAAGTTATATCGCTCAATGGCACGTACACAGAATATAAAACGATTTTTATGGAGAAAAAGGTAGTCCGCTCCACTATATACAATGGAGCCTGCCTGCCTGGTTCGTCTCTCTTCAGAGTATCTCACACAAGGCTGTGGTGGCCTCTCTCTCTCTCTCTCTCTCTCACCGTTGGTCACTGATCCGGCCGCATTCCTTCTGCCGACGGAAAGGGAGGATGTGTATTGTTTCTCCGTTCGACGGCACCGAGGCAGCACGTCCCGATCTGTGGTACACGCCGTTCTCTCTGACCAAGCTCCGGCGTGGTAGGGCCTACACCACCTGCTTGCTGCGGCAGTATGGGCAGATTCCTCGCGCCGCCACTCACCTAGTTACATCCCAACGACCTCCAGGTATCCCCTCCGGCCTTGCTCCACTGCCCGTCTTCCCATGTCGCTGCATGTGGATCTTCCATAGTTCTTTTCCCAAAACGTAGCTCGTCCGGCATACTTTTCATATTGCAATCTCGTCCTCACACCGTTATAGACAAACACAACCATGTTGTTATCTTCCCTTAGGACAAGGAATATGCTTCTTTTTTGTCGTTGCATGTGTCATCAACTGTTATTGGCCAGTAATTGTTTCCTTTCTACCTCTTTTTTGCAAACAGGGCTATCCATTTCACCTCGTTGCTATTGCGACCTTTTGGTGAACTGCACAAATCACTTTTTTCTTAAGAGTGTTTTGTGCAGTTCTACCAAAATGTCACACGGGAAACGTCTCTACATTTCAGTGCGACTGCACAAAGGGTGATTGGTTTTGCTCTATCATCCTCATCCAACTCCGAGCCTAATCTTCTCCAACTAGTTAGTCTTAAGAGAGACTGCAAAGGTGACCGGCTTCTATTTGTGTGTTTATTGTTTCATTAGAGGTCCTCTATTATCGCAATCACACTTAGTAACTTTAGAACAGGGACGCTCAGCTCTATTTTAGTGGAACTGCACAAAATGATCGGAATGTTGCATACTCCAGACAGCTACTTTTTTCCCCAACATGCCTTGTTGATTTAGACAGAGCTGGGGGACATTGCTGCTAATGAAAGCATGGATCAATTTTAATTTAATACCTTCTCACAACTTTGTCTTCAGTTGTGATGTAAATATTAGCTCTGATTAGCAAGGAAGTTACTTTTTTATTGTTTCCGAAAGAGCATCGATGGCAAGACACACGAAACAAAAGCTGAAGCTCACACTATTGTACAATTTCATGTCGCTGGAAAATTATTTGTATAGTACGTCAATTATGTAAACAAATGCTGGAAGCTTGATAGCATTGCCAGAAGACTCTTCGGCATCCGGGTCCATGTGTCATGCACAAAATTATACTCCTTTGTTCCTAAATATTTGTCTTTTTAAAAATTTCAAATGGGCATATTTTAGAGTGTAGGTTCACTCATTTTGCTTCGTATGTGTACTCCCTCCGTTCCTAAATATTTATATTTCTAGAGATTTCAACAAGTGACTATATACGAAGCAAAATGAGTGAATCTATACTCTAAAATATGTCTATATACATACGTATGTAGTGGTCCATTTGAATCTCTAAAAAGACAAATATTTGAGTAGTCACTCGCTGAAATCTCTAGAAAGACAAATACTCCGGAGTATATTTAAGAACCGAGGGGGTAGTGCACAGCCGCATGGGAGACTCAGACCGGTTGTTGCGCCGCATTAATAGTGAGTAATGAGCAGTCAAATCATAAGCCCCACCCTTCCCACTATAAGTTGCTCGGAAGAAGCAACCATCAATATGCTCTTCTTTGAATCCGCTCATACTACTCCATCTGTCACTATTTATAGAGCGTGCTTCAGAAAAAGAGAAAATCTCTGGGACCAAGGCGACTAGCGATCGGCCTGAAAAATAGCATTGGTAGTTATAGCATGGCGTCTATTACTAGAGGAAATAATGTGTACACACATGCATGCACTTACTCCACTCCGTAGTACTACATCGAGAGAAAAGTGCAGTTACCATGCCCTAATTAATTGAGCATTAAACCAAACGCGTCTAAAGTCTCTCTGGTGGTGGAAATGCACTGAGATAAATGCATCATAATGAAGCACGCCCTGTAAACTGTGACGGAGGGAGGAGTAGTATGAAGGTGCAAAACCAAGTATGCATATGGCCAGTCGGTCAACGCACCTCCTCTTGGAAGATCACTGACATGTGGGACTGGAGTGTGAGCAAACCGATCTCAATTGACGGCAAATGGCCAACCCGCCGTTGCTTGAGAGAGACGAGGAGCAAGAACACACAGACGGGCTTGCACGGAGGCCAAGATATATTCGAGCATGGTTGATTGATATCATCATTACATGTTGGGCTACCGTTTTCCGCCCTTCTCTGGAATAAATGTGTACTTTATCAGAGATTAAAAAAATAAGAGTACAGAGGCTTCACCATGCGGTTCTAGTAGTAGTAGTACTCGTACTACTAAACCTTGCGCTTGGCTCTTCGCCTCTTCGTGAAGTCGAACAATGATGGTACTCCGCATGTTCGGTACTACAGTGTATGCCTCTGGCAATCTGACACTGAATGAACTGATGCATGTCCACCGCCTAGGCAAGGGTACGTTGCATTAGTCAAAAGGCGTAAGCGAGCTTAACCTTGTCCTGCAAGCTTCTCCTCGTTCTGCGAGTTGACAGGACACACCAACAAGTTGTCGGTGTACTAGAGTAGGGGTACCCTATTACCCTGAACTCGTGCACGGGCAGTTGCAGCGCCCCGCGGCAAGGCTTGCCGGGTGACTGCCAGGACCCTCCGTGGTTCCCTTGAAGACCACTCAAGAACAAAGTACTCAAACCAAGGCCCCGGCAAGAGGAGCTTGCCGGGAAGGCCAACCAAGGCCCCGGCAAGAGGAGCTTGCCGGGAAGGCCAACCAAGGCCCCAGCAAGAGGATCTTGCCGGGAAGAGACAAGACCCCGGCAAGAGGAGCTTGCCGGGAGGGCCACTCAAGGCGTATCAAGAAAGCTTGCCGCGACGCGCCCTGCGTCCCGGCAAGATCCGGCGAGCGACAAGCTTCCGGACGCGACAAGACGACAGCCGCGGCAAGGAGCTTGCCGCGGGAAACCCCCACTTCGTGCCCGCGCTCCAGCTTACCTGCTAACGTGTCGCTCTGGGACTCTCCCAAGCACACGTGGCGGGAGGCCGTGCAGCTAGGGGTACGTGGTGGCAAGCGGAGATGAAGAGAAGCCCATCGTGGCAAACGGTGGCACTCCTAACGGTCACCTTTTGCACTGTTTAGGAGACTCAGACAGGCATTTAATGCCTTTGTCCCCTGCCGTCAGAGTTAGGTAGGGCGCACTGTATCCACAGTAGCAGTAGCTGCACCTACCGCATCATTTTCCATTTTTACCCTTCTTGTCTACGTTGCCCCCTGTCGGTGACCCCTTGAGAGTATAAAAGGAGGCCCAAGCGCAACGTAGAAGGGGTTCGGAAGTTCAGAGGTTCGGCCAGTTCGGCTCGTTCAACACCAGGAACACTCTCACGCTCAGTCTGGCAGTGTCCATCGCTCCTGAGCAAGAATCCAATATACACAAACAAGCAGCAGTAGGGTTTTACGCATCCGTGCGGCCCGAAGCTGGGTGAAATCGCCCGCGTGCACTGCCTCGATCCGCTCTTTGTGCGCTCTCCGCCCCCCACCGAACCGAAAGGGGCCCTGTCCCCATAGGTGTTGGTGGGAATCAGCATCGTCGCCCGACATCTCTGGCGCGCCAGGTAGGGGGCGTCGAGATCGTGCGAACCCGATCCGGCGTGCACGCAAGCTAAATCTTCATCGTCATGGCTCCCGAGGAGCGGGCTAGCAAAAGAACAACGCCAGTGCGGCAACAGAAAAAGCTAAGTCATGCAAAACTTTAGATATTTCCTTACTATATAAGGTTATCCGCCTCGGAGATCTTGTTCTTTGTACGGAAAACCTGTGCGCGGAGGAATCAACTCGTAGCTAGTCGCGCCCTTACTTTGTTTCGAGTCCGCTCAACAACTTAAGTGAGCTGCTAGCGCCCTTACTTTGCTTCGAGTCCGCTCAGCAACTTAAGTGAGCCGCTAGCGCCCTTACTTTGTTTCGAGTCCGCTCAACAACTTAAGCGAGCTGCAACTAGTTGCGACAAGATTGCTTGTCGGTAGCGACCCCGCCAGCAGGCTGCTGAAGTTCCGCACTCGGCGCTCGCGGCAAGGGTGCCTGCACCGGCAAGTTTCCCTAGAAAGCGTAGGGTGGACGTACAAAGAGAGGTTGAACAGGAAGATAGCATGCGCTATTTATTTGAGATTTCTGCATAGACCTGTATGCCGAGGAGCCTTCTCGGGGCTAGTTGCGCTCCATGTTGCCTCGAGTCCGCTCGGCAACTTGTGCGGTTGCGCTAGAACCAAGAAGGTAAACCTTTCCGGGAGGCGTTGTTCCCGAATAGCCGCTAAGGGCCCGTTCCCTCAAGCGCTACTGGCTGGATCGTACGCACGGGAAAGCATTCCAGCAGGCATAGGGAATATGCAGCAAAAGTCGAAATTCGCAAGCAAGTTGAGTACACTTCGGATGCTAATCACTTGCTATGTTTGAACGCAGTTATGGCCCGGGGGCTGGCAACGCCCTTAGGGCCAATATCTTCGGCGTCAAGAACGACGAAGTTCTTCGCCATAAGCCTTTCCGGCAACGATCTTGCCGGAAGCCGGCGTCAAGAACGACGAAGTTCTTCGCCATAAGCCTTTCTGGCAACGATCTTGCCGGAAGCCGGCATCAAGAACGACAAAGTTCTTCGCCATAAGCCTTTCCGGCAACGATCTTGCCGGGAGCCGGTGTCAAGAACGGCGAAGTTCTTCGCCATAAGCCTTCCCGGCAACGATCTTGCCGGGAGCCGGCGTCAAGAACAACGAAGTTCTTCGCCGTAAGCCTTTCCGGCAACGATCTTGCCAGGAGCCGGTGTCAAGAACAACGAAGTTCTTTGCCAAAAGCCTTCCTGGCAACAAGCTTGCCGGAAGCCGGCATCGAGAACGTCAAAGTTCTCTGCTGAAGATAAAAGCCTTCCTGGCAACGAGCTTGCCGGAAGCCGGCATCGAGAACGTCAAAGTTCTCTGCTGAAGATAAAAGCCTTCCTGGCAACGAGCTTGCCGGAAGCCGGCATCGAGAACGTCAAAGTTCTCTGCTGAAGATAAAAGCCTTCCTGGCAACGAGCTTGCCGGAAGCCGGCATCGAGAACGTCAAAGTTCTCTGCTGAAGATAAAAGCCTTCCTGGCAACAAGCTTGCCAGAAGCCGGCATCGAGAACGTCAAAGTTCTTTGCTGAGGATAAAAGCCTTCCTGGCGACGAGCCTGTCGGAAGCCGGCATCGAGAACGTCAAAGTTCTCTACCTGAGGTGAAAGCCTTCCTGGCAACCAGCTTGCCGGAAGCCGGCATCGAGAATGTCAAAGTTCTCTGCCGAAGATAAAAGCCTTCCTGGCGACCAGCTTGCCGGAAGCCGGCATCGAGAACGACAAAGTTCTCTGCTGAGGATAAAAGCCTTCCTGGCAAGCCAGTATCGCTGGGGGCTGTGAGTACCAAGAATCGTCCACGGCAAACCAGAGTTGCCGAGGGCTGCACTATCAGATAAGTCTCTCATCCCTCATCATCACCTACCTCCGTTTAAGGAGGAGGGCGTGAACCGTCCCCATCATCGTGGCATGATGCATGCTCGGGGGGCTTAGCCCCACGCACGCCACCCACGATCTCACCCACGACGCCGCGTTTGACGCGTGCCGTTCTGGGCGTGCGCGGTGGGAGCAGAGTTAGATTCGGCGTGACCTAGGCCGCACGTGCCCGTGCACTGTTTTGGGCCTGGCCCAACAGCGCTCGGCACCGTGTATGGCCCAGGCCCGGGGGCTCCTGTCGGTGTACTAGAGTAGGGGTACCCTATTACCCCAAACTCGTGCACGGGCAGTTGCAGCGCCCCGCGGCAAGGCTTGCCGGGTGACTGCCAGGACCCTCTGTGGTTCCCTTGAAGACCATTCCAGAACAAAGTACTCAAACCAAGGCCCCGGCAAGAGGAGCTTGCCGGGAAGGCCAACCAAGGCCCCGGCAAGAGGAGCTTGCCGGGAAGGCCAACCAAGGCCCTGGCAAGAGGATCTTGCCGGGAAGAGACAAGACACCGGCAAGAGGAGCTTGCCGGGAGGGCCACTCAAGGCGTATCAAGAAAGCTTGCCGCGACGCGCCCTGCATCCCGGCAAGATCCGGCGAGCGACAAGCTTCCGGACGCGACAAGACGACAGCCACGGCAAGGAGCTTGCCGCGGGAAACCCCCACTTCGTGCCCGCGCTCCAGCTTACCTGCTAACGTGTCGCTCTGGGACTCTCCCAAGCACACGTGGCGGGAGGCCGTGCAGCTAGGGGTATGTGGTGGCAAGCGGAGATGAAGAGAAGCCCATCGTGGCAAACGGTGGCACTCCTAACGGTCACCTTTTGCACTGTTTAGGAGACTCAGACAGGCATTTAATGCCGTTGTCCCCTGCCGTCAGAGTTAGGTAGGGCGCACTGTATCCACAGTAGCGGTAGCTGCACCTACCGCATCCTTTTCCATTTTTACCCTTCTTGTCTACGTTGCCCCCTGTCGGTGACCCCTTGAGAGTATAAAAGGAGGCCCAAGCGCAACGTAGAAGGGGTTCGGAAGTTCAGAGGTTTGGCCAGTTCGGCTCGTTCAACACCAGGAACACTCTCACGCTCAGTCTGGCAGCGTCCATCACTCCTGAGCAAGAATCCAATATACACAAACAAGCAGCAGTAGGGTTTTACGCATCCGTACGGCCCGAAGCTGGGTAAAATCGCCTGCGTGCACTGCCTCGATCCGCTCTTTGTGCGCTCTCCGCCCCCCACCAAACCGAAAGGGGCCCTGTCCCCATAGGTGTTGGTGGGAATCAGCATCGCCCCCGACACAAGTAGTGCTAGTCCATACTCCCTTCTTTCCGGTTAATATGGCTTAATCTTGTTTGCGGGTAAATGAGAGAGCTTTGTTCATATATAAGCATTCTTAGGACGATCAGCCAAGACACTGGTCACTAGGAAGCGAGGTACCCCGCAAAAAAAGAAGTAGGAAGCGAGGTGTTTCATCAAGCCAGCTCTCGGCCACATTCAAAGTGCAGCAAGCACGGTTCGCACAAAGATGCGCCGCAAGGTTTGCTAACCTGTTTACATGCTGAATAACAAAAAAAGAGGAAATATTACTGAGCGCTCCTATTTGTAACAGGATATGAGCCAGAATTACGCGAGAATTATGGTGAGTGTTCCATGCAATCAGCTTCCATTATCACATGCGAGAACCCTCGAAGAGAACGAAATGTGTTGAAGATTTCTTTATCACATTTTAAAAATATAATAAGAGTGCATACGCTCCTCCATCCGGTTCCTAGTACTAGTATAGTAGTACATACCTCTATAGACTATAGTAGTAGTACTAGTACTAGTAAACTTTGCGCTTGGCTGTTCGCCTCTTCGGGAAGTGCAACAATAATAGTACTAGTATAGTGTATGCTTCTGGCAATCTGACACCGAATTAACTATTGCACGTCCACCCCCTGAGCGAAGGACAACTTGCATTAGTCAAAAGTTTCTCCTTGTCCTGCGAGCCACCGCGCGCAAGCTTCTCCCGTCCTACAAGCTTCTCCTCGTTCAGCAAGTTGACGGGACACAACAAAGTAATGCTAGTCCATACTGCCTCCTCTCCGGTTAATATGGCTTGATTTCAAACAAGATAAGTACACTATCTATACTGTATATTTGTAAAAATACGGTCAGTGGACTTCATAATACGCTCATTGCGCTCAATATATACATTTTCCGGTGTTTATATGGTCACTAGCTCACCCTGGCTGAGTATGGGTGTGCGTGCACATGTAGGTTGAGCACTTGAGCATGATCGTGTGTGTTCTGTCGTGTGCTCGGACATGCATGCATTAGGGTGTCACGGGCGTTTTTGCGTCCATGTGTACGTGTGACTGTTGCATACACGTAGGGGGAGTACGTGTAGGGGTCACTAAAGGAGCAGTCAAATCACACAGTAAGTTAGTCGGAAAAAGCAACCATCATTTCACTCTTCAATGACATGTATGCAATATAAAATGGTTGATATGGAGAGAAAAAGAAAACCACTATATATACACTAGCAGGAGCCTAAGCTACAAGTCTGCTTGCTTGGCTTGCTCTCTTCACCAGCATAGAACGACGGTGGCCACACCGCTGGTCACATATCAGGCCTGATCCCGCAGCTGGGGGAAGGGAACAATGTTCTGCGTAGACGCGGTCGACATCGGCGAGGGAGAAAATCCATATTCGGTGCATCCCAATCAGTGGTCACCGTGGTATGGGCCGATGCCGCGTCCCAACCGCCCTTCTAGCTACAGCCCGACGTCCCAGGTAGTCAATCTTCCTTTTGGAGCCGGCTTACTCCACTGCCGCAGCTCCCCACGTAGCTCCATCTCCATGTCGATCTTTCTTTACTTCTACCGGCTTCTACTTGTGATGAGTTTATGTCTCATGAACTAGTGCCAGTACTATTATTCTAATCATACTTCTTCAATATCTTTGCCATCAGGGATGTTTAGCTCGATTTTAGTGGAACTGCACAAAAAGCATCGTATGATCCGAGGGTGCCAGCCATCTTTCCTTCGACAGGTTCTACCTGGCCAGGAAATTAAATCCTGTTTAGGGTTTAGGGTTTAAGTCGTAGTGACCCCATCAGTAGTTTTTCTTTTGTACACTCTGTCACAACTTTTGTCTTTAGTTGTGAAGTAAATATTGGCTATGATATGTGAATCATTGAGATGCATTGCTACGTCTTGAGCTTGCGTTGGTTTTCCTCGAAGAGGAGAGGGTGATGCAGTAAAGTGTAGTGTAAGTATTTCCCTCAGTTTTGAGAACCAAGGTATCAATCCAGTAGGAGGATCCTCAAAAGTCCCACGCACCTACACAAACAAACTGAGAACTCGCAACCAATGCAATAAAGGGGTTGTCAATCCCTTCACGGCCACTTGCAAAAGTAACATCTAATAAAGATAGTATGATAAGATAAATATATTTTTGGTATTTTTGATATAGATGCAAAAAGTAAAGATGCAAATAAAGTAGATGGAAAGAAAATATGATAAGAGATAGACCCGGGGGGCATAGGTTTCACTAGAGGCTTCTCTCGAGATAGCATAAGTATTACGGTGGGTGAACTAATTACTGTCGAGCAATTGATAGAAAAGCGCATAGTTATGAGATTATCTAGGCATGATCATGTATATAGGCATCACGTCCATAACAAGTAGACCGACTCCTGCCTGCATCTACTACTATTACTCCACCCATCGACCGCTATCCAGCATGCATCTAGAGTATTAAGTTCATAAGAACAGAGTAACACATTAAGCAAGATGACATGATGTAGAGGGATAAACACATGCAATATGATAAAAAACCCATCTTGTTATCCTCGATGGCAACAATACAATACGTGTCTTGCAACCCTTTCTGTCACTGGGTAAGAACACCGCAAGATTGAACCCAAAGCTAAGCACTTCTCCCATGGCAAGAAAGATCAATCTAGTAGGCCAAACCAAACTGATAATTCGAAGAGACTTGCAAAGATAACTCAATCATACATAAAAGAATTCAGAGAAGATTCAAATGTTATTCATAGATACACTTCATCATAAACCCACAATTCATCGGATCTCGACAAACACACCGCAAAAAGAGATTACATCGAATAGATCTCCACAAGAGAGGGGGAGAACATTGTATTGAGATCCAAAAAGAGAGAAGAAGCCATCTAGCTAATAACTATGGACCCGTAGGTCTGTGGTAAACTACTCACAACTCATCAGAGGGGCAAGGATGTTGATGTAGAGGCCCTCCATGGTTGCTTCCCCCTCTAGCAGAGTGCCGGCAAGGGCTCCAAGATGGGATCTCGCAGATACAGAAGGTTACGGCGGTGGAAATTGTGTTTCGTGGTGCTCCTGGATGTTTTCGGGGTACATATATAGGAGGAAGAAGTACGTCGGTGGCCCCCCGAGGGGCGAACGAGACAGGGGGCGCGCCCTACAGGGGGGCGCCCTCCTATCTCGTGGGGCCCTCGGAGCTTTCTTGACTTGCACTCCAGGCTCTCCGGATCAGATTTGTTCCAAAAATAATGCTCCCGAAGGTTTCATTCCGTTTGGACTCCGTTTGATATTCCTTTTCTTCAAAATACTGAAATAGGCAAAAAAAAGACAGCAATATGGGCTGGGCCTCCGGTTAGTAGGTTAGTCCCAAAAATGATATAAATGTGTAAAATAAAGCCCATAAACATCAAAAAGGGGTAATATAATAGCATGGAACAATCAAAAATTATAGATACGTTGGAGACGTATCAAGCATCCCCAAGCTTAATTCCTGCTCGTCCTCGAGTAGGTAAATGGTAAAAAAGAAATTTTTGATGTGGAATGCTACCTAGCATAATTCATAATGTAATTTTCTTATTGTGGCATGAATGTTCAGATCCAAATGAATACAAAATAAAAGTTCATATTGACATAAGAAATAGTAATACTTCAAGCATACTAATCAAAGTAATCATGTCTTCTCAAAATAACATGGCTAAAGAAAGTTATCCCTACAAAATCATATAGTCTGGCTATGCTCTATCTTCATCACACAAAGTATTTAATCATGCACAACCCCGATGAAAAGCCAAGCAATTGTTTCATACTTTAATAATCTCAAACTTTTTCAACTTTCACGCAATACATGAGCGTGAGCCATGGACATAGCACTATATGTGTAATAGAAGGGTGGTTGTGGAGAAGACAAAAAAGGAGAAGATAGTCTCACATCAACTAGGCGTATCAACGGGCTATGGAGATGCCCATTAATAGATATCAATGTGAGTGAGTAGGGATTGCCATGCAACGGATGCACTAGAGCTATAAATATATGAAAGCTCAACAAAAGAAACTAAGTGGGGTGCATCCAACTTGCTTGCTCACGAAGACCTAGGGCACTTTTGAGGAAGCCCATCATTGGAATATACAAGCCAAGTTCTATAATGAAAAATTCCCACTAGTATATGAAAGTGACAACATATGAGACTCTCTAGCATGAAGATCATGGTGCTATTTTGAAGGACAAGTGTGGAAAAAGAGATAGTAGCATTGTCCCTTCTCTCTTTTTCTCTCATTTTTTTCTTTTCCTTTTTTTTCTTTTTTTTCTTTGGCCTTTCTTTTTTTTGGCCTTTCTCTTTTTTTTTCTTTTCTCTCTTTTTTTCTTTTTGTAAAGTCTGAAGTCTCATCCCGACTTGTGGGGGAATCATAGTCTTCATCATCCTTTCCTCACTAGGACAATGCTCTAATAATGAAGATCATCACACTTTTATGGATTTACAACTCAAAGCTAGAACAAGATATGACTCTATATGAATGCCGCCGGCGGTGTACCGGGATATGCCATGAATCAAGAGCGACATGTATGAAAATTATGAGGGTGGCCTTGCCACAAATACAATGTCAACTACATGATCATGCAAAAAGCAATATGACAAAAGTAATGCATGTCATATGAACGGAACGGTGGAAAGTTGCATGGCAATATATCTTGGAATGGCTATGGAAATGCCATAATAGGTAGGTATGGTGGCTGTTTTGAGGAAGGTAAATGGTGGGTGTATGGTACCGGCGAAAATTGCGTGGTACAAGAGAGGCTAGCAATGGTGGAAGGGTGAAAGAGTGCGTATAATCCATGGACTCAACATTAATCAAAGGAACTCATATACTTGTTGCAAAAATTTAGAAGTCATCAAAAACCAAAGTACTACGCGCATGCTCCTAGGGGGATAGATTGGTAGGAAAAGACCATCGCTCGTCCCCGACCGCCACTCATAAGGAAGACAATCAATAAATAAAATTGTGCCCCAACTTCATCACAAAGCGGTTCACCATACGTGCATGCTACGGGAATCACAAGCTTCAACACAAGCATTCTTTAAATTCATAATCGCCCAACTAGCATGACTTTAATATCACTACCTCCATATCTCAAAACAATTATCAAGCATCAAATTGATCATAGCATCCAATTCACTTTCTATGATAGTTTTTATTATACCCAACTTGGATGCTCATCATTCTAGAACCAACTTTATGATAATAGCAAATACCATGCTGTTCTAAAAGACTCTCAAAATAATATAAGTGAAGCATGAGAGACTAGCAATTTCTTCAAAATTAAGACACCACCGTGCTCTAAAAGATATAAGTGAAGCACTAGAGCAAAAACTATCAAGCTCAAAAGATATAAGTGAAGCACATAGAGTATTCTAGCAAATTCTAATCAAATAGGCTTCTCCCAAAAGGTGTGTACAGCAAGGATGATTGTGGTAAACTAAAAGCAAAGACTAATATAATACACGACGCTCCAAGCAAAACACATATCATGTAGCGAATAAAAATATAGCTCCAAGTAAAGTTACCAATGAACGAAGACGAAAGAGGGGATGCCTTCCCGGGGCATCCCCAAGCTTAGGCTTTTGGCTATCCTTGAATATCTTGGGCCGCCATGCATCCCCAATCTTAGGCTCTTGCCACTCCTTATTCCATAGTCCATAAAAGCTTTACCCAAAACTTGAAAACTTCACAACACAAAACTCAACAGGAAATCTTATAAGCTCCGTTAGTGAAAGAAAACAAAACCACCACATAAGGTACTGCAATGAACTCATTCTTTATTTAATTTGGTGTTATATCTACTGTATTCCAACTTCTCTATGGTTTATAAACTAATTTACTAGCCATAGATGCATTGAAATAAGCAAACAACACACGAACAACAGAATCTGTCAAAAACAGAATAGTCTGTAGCAATCTGTAACTAACGCAAACTTCTGGAACACTAAAAATCCTACCAAAATAGTAAGTCCTGTAAAATTTGTCTATTGAACAGTAGCAAAAAGACTCAACGCAAAATCACGTTTCTGTGATTTAACAAAATTATATTCGTGCGCGCAAAGTTTATGTTTTCAGCAGAATCAAATCAACTATCATCGTAGGTTATCCTATAGGTTCTACTTGGCACAAACACTAATTAAAAGATAAAAACACATCTAACCAGAAGGTAGATGCAAGATTTATTACTAAACAGGAGCAAAAACAAAAAACATAAAGAAAATTGGGTTGCCTCCCAACTAGCGCTATTGTTTAACGCCCCTAGCTAGGCAAAAAAACAAAGATAGATCTAACGAGTGCCATCTTTGGCACTAAATTCATCAATACAGCGCTTGTGATCTCTAAGGATTTCTCCCTTTTTAGCAGTGGCTAAACCTTTAGGCAAAAATTCAAGAAATTTATTGGTAGCAAAAGGTTCCTTAACGATAGAGAGGCAATTTGGAAGAACACTTATGGATTTGAGATCCGCGTCTCCCTTGCTAGAAGATTCACCCTTATTTTTAGGAACATAAATAAACTTGGCAGTTTTAGTAGGGGGTTTTGGAGTGTTTTTCATAGGGGAAAACGCGAAACCTAAGTTTGTAATGATATCCTCAAGTTTATCAATTCTAGCAGAATCTAGATCTATTCTTTCATTGACTATAGGTTCCTTTTCTTTAAGATTTTTCAAAGTAACTCCAACCTTAGACCCAAGTTGGGTAATGTGATTAAATCTTTTTATCCAAATTTTCAATCAACTCAATAGTGGAAATTTTATTTTCAATAATATCAAGCCGTTGCATCACATGTTCTAGAGTTAAAACCGTTCCATTAACCAAAAGAGGTGGTGGGCCAAACAAATCTAACATAGCATTATAAGCATCAAACGTATGGCTACTCATAAAATCACCTCCGGTAGCAATATCAAGAACACATCTATTCCAAGGAGTAATGCCTACATAAAAATTGCGGAGAAGAACGGAAGTAGCAAGCTTCCTAGTAGCTTTATATTGGGCATTGCAAATTCTATGCCAAGCATCTTTTAAACTTTCCCTTTCCCTTTGCTTAAAATTGTGAATTTCTTGTTCGAGAGTGAGAATAAGAATAGGAGGACTATCCATGGCAACGAGGTAAACGAACTAACACACGAGCAATCAGAAAAACGGCAAGCGAAAAGAGAGGAGGAGATTGGGAAAGAGATGGCGAATAAAATGGCAAGGGTGAAGTGGGGGAGAGGAAAACGAGAGGCAAATGGCAAATAATGTAAATGCGAGGGAGATGGGTTTGTGATGGGTACTTGGTATGTCTTGACTTGAGCAAAGACCTCCCCGGCAACGGCGCCAGAAATCCTTCTTGCTACGTCTTGAGCTTGCATTTGTTTTCCTCGAAGAGGAGAGGGTGATGCAGCAAAGTGTAGCGTAAGTATTCCTCAGTTTTGAGAACCAAGGTATCAATCCAGTAGGAGGCTCCTCAAAAGTCCCACGCACCTACACAAACAAACTGAGAACTCACAACCAACGCAATAAAGGGGTTGTCAATCCCTTCACGACCACTTGCGAAAGTGAGATCTAATAAAGATAGTATGATAAGATAAATATATTATTGGTATTTTTGATATAGATGCAAAAAGTAAAGATGCAAATAAAGTAGATGGAAAACAAATATGATAAGTGCTAGACCCGGGGGCCATAGGTTTCACTAGAGGCTTCTCTCGAGATAGCATAAGTATTACGGTGGGTGAACTAATTACTATCGAGCAATTGACAGAAAAGCGCATAGTTATGAGATTATCTAGGCATGATCATGTATATAGGCATCACATCCATAACAAATAGACCAACTCCTGCCTGCATCTACTACTATTACTCCACCCATCGACCGCTATCCAGCATGCATCTAGAGTATTAAGTTCATAAGAACGGAGTAACGCATTAAGCAAGATGACATGATGTAGAGGGATAAACACATGCAATATGATAAAAAACCCATCTTGTTATCCTCGATGGCAACAATACAATACGTGTCTTGCAACCCTTTCTGTCACTGGGTAAGAACACCGCAAGATTCAACCCAAAGCTAAGCACTTCTCCCATGGCAAGAAAGATCAATCTAGTAGGCCAAACCAAACTAATAATTCGAAGAGACTTGCAAAGATAACTCAATCATACATAAAAGAATTCAGAGAAGATTCAAATATTATTCATAGATAAACTTGATCATAAACCCACAATTCATCGGATCTCGACAAACACACTGCAAAAAGAGATTACATCGAATAGATCTCCACAAGAGAGGGGGAGAACATTGTATTGAGATCCAAAAAGAGAGAAGAAGCCATCTAGCTAATAACTATGGACCCGTAGGTCTATGGTAAACTACTCACAACTCATCGGAGGGGCAAGGATGTTGATGTAGAGGCCCTCCGTGGTTGCTTCCCCCTCCGGCAGAGTGCCAGCAAGGGCTCCAAGATGGGGTCTCGCGGATACAGAAGGTTACGGTGGTGGAAATTGTGTTTCGTGGTGCTCCTGGATGTTTTCGGGGTACGTAGGCATATATAGGAGGAAGAAGTACGTCGGTGGCCGCCCGAGGGGCCCACAAGACAGGGGGCGCTCCCTACAGGGGGGCGCGCCCTCCTATCTCGTGGGGCCCTTGTTTCTTGACTTGCACTCCAGGCTCTCCGGATCAGATTTGTTCCAAAAATAATGCTCCCGAAGGTTTCATTCCGTTTGGACTCCGTTTGATATTCCTTTTCTTCGAAATACTGAAATAGGCAAAAAAACAGCAATATGGGCTGGGCCTCCGGTTAGTAGGTTAGTCCCAAAAATGATATAGAAGTGTAAAATAAAGCCCATAAACATCCAAAAGGGGTAATATAATAGCATGGAACAATCAAAAATTATAGATATGTTGGAGACGTATCATGCATCAGCATGCGTGTTAGTTCCTTTGTATATGATGGAATGTTGTAACGGGGCAACCTTGGAGTAGGAATGAAAATGGAGTGGAAAGTTTCCGTTTTTCCGGAGAAAAAATGGAAACGGAGAGAAACCAACATTTCGTTTCGTTGGATCGCGCCATCGAGCAAAACCAACATTTAAATCACGTCTGTCGCGTTCGTGTCTCACCCTCCTCCATGGCTCGACCCCACATGGTCGCTCGGCATGCCACTCACCGCAAATCGAGTATACAATAACTTTCCCGCCTGCTTGTCGATGGATCGCGCCATGGAGTACTAGTACTACTGGAAGAGATTGGCGAGTTGGGGGAGGACAGTTAGCTGTAGCACGGACTCCCAAGAACTTTTTACATGCATGTTTTGGCCGGCTATTGCGAGCTTTGAACGCGGAGCAGTTGCGTGCACTAAGAAGCGGCGCGGGCGACGCTCTCTCGGTCGGCGTGCCGCTTCAATGCCGGTGCCAGTGAGAGGTCACGTCCGCTCTGGCCGGGCATGAATACGGCACTAACCGTTTCGGGCGGGAAGCACGCGCGGGTGATGAAGAGGGTTCGGGTTGGTCAGGAGCGGCCGTGGCAGTGGTCCGGATGCCCGCAAACAAGAGATGATGTACGTTAATATTGTCGCGTATATAATTAACAACGTAAATAATGTGCCAGTTGGACAAATATGGTAGGAGATGGAGATGGAAATGGAATTTTACGTAAACACGTATATGCATGTCTATTTCTATGTGTGTGTGTGACGACTCTCGCGACCTGGAAGCGGGGGCGTGTTTTTGATCGAGTTTTCTTTCTTGGTACATTAAAAATTGTCCGCCAGTTTTCATTTCTTTTTTCGGGAACGCGCGTATTCTATTTAAAACCAACTGTTTTACTCCATTATAGGCTCTTTTTTGATAGAGTTTCTCGTGTCTCGCTCTCTCACCCTCTCCATATCAAAACAAGATGACAGTGTCCACACTATCCATCTCCTCATCGGTGGTCACAGATCGGGCTGAATCCCGTCCGCTGCGGGAGGTGAGGAGTGCAGAGTTGATGTTGTCGCCGTCGGCGATGGAGGAAGCCGATGCGCACCATCTTCTCGGAGTCGGCGCTGGCGCGGACGAAGGTCCGCCGCGCCCTTGTTCGCTGCCGTCGTGTGGGCAGATCCCGCCCGCCCGCCTAGGCGACATCTCGCCCACCTGAGGTATAACTTCTTGTACTGGTCCAGCTCCCCAGGTCGCTGCATGCAGGTTTTCTTCTATGTGACTACTCCCTAGCTCCCCATGTATAGTAGCTAGGGTTCGTCGGCTGGTCGAACATCACCTACTATTATAGAGGAAATGCCACTCGAAAAGTTGTCCTGATTTATGCCTCGATGGAGGTATACATGTTGTTTCGACAAAAAGTACATGGTGGTTGTGCGGTCATTGTCCATATGCTCCTATTGCTGCTGCTAATCTAATACTATCACTGGTTAAATGAAGAAATGCTTCTGTTTGTTGGTGTACTTTTCATCAAGATAATCACGATGCTTCTGTTTGTTGGTGTACTTTTCATAATTATTATTGACAATTGAGATGTCGTTGTTAATCTTGTAAAACAAAGTAACAACAATATATCCCTTTTTTACATTTTTGGAAACAGCGATGCGTATCTCCATACCCGAGCATGTCTTCCTCAATTTTAGTGGAACTGCACAAAATTGGATGGCCATTGTTGTTCTGCCTCACTGTCCTCTGCCACGTGGTTCTTCCTTCCTCGAGATTGACTACTGAGAAGAAATAGACCACAGTGAGGATTTGGAGAACTTCATAGAAGCCTCACCCAAACTTGATACCAAATGGATGATGCATCACCACGATGACCTATCGATGCTCATGGTTGCGCCCCATGGTTGCGTCGGCTGGTGAAGCTAGTCGATTTTCAATGAAACACTACTAGGAAAAGGCCTGCTAGTGGCGCACCTATTTTGCCTACTAATGGCACACTACAGGTGCGCCACTAGCACCACGCCATTAGAATTAAATACTAATGGCGCACCCCTGGTGCACCATTAGTATCTGGTATACTAATGGCGCACCATGCAGTGCACCATTAGTATAGCCCACCGTGCGCCATTAGTATGCCTCCCAGGGGGGGCATATTTACCCATGTGCTTTGGCATACTAATGGCGCACTAGGGGGTGATGCGCCATTAGTGTCCTTTCTGCAGTGCGCCATTAGTGTGCTGAGTGGTGTGCCATTAGTATGAATATTAGGGATTTTTTTTTCTTTTCTGATATTTGCACAGGTTACAAAACATATTACTGCACATAATATAGAGAGCACAACATATAAACAACAGATTTATCGAATACACTAGAAGATTAGTCTCCGAATACAATTCATCATATTAGTCTCCGAATTTCAAATACCGAACAAAGTTATAACATTACAAGTCTCGAAACTGCGAGTAGCGAGTTTGTATTCACATTACAAGTCGATATCGATGATCTAAACTACCATCACATAGAAGAGAGCTGTGGTCATCACGATGAGCATAATCGTGATGAAACTGGTCTTCATCCGGTTCCTCCAATGCTCCTTCCTCTCTCCCGCAAGATAGCGTGTGTACCCTTTGTAACTGTTACAGCTGAAACAGTGAACCTGTCTCCGACACTCCTCCCAGTCGTCGTAGACTCCGGGAACCTTACCCTTGTACACGACATACGATGGCATCTCTATGCACTAGCCAAACAAAACGTTAGTAACAATTCACAGACAATACATAAGCAATATATAAGTATGCAACAAAAGGATCAGAAGAGAAAAGCAACACATTAATAGCACGATTCATGGTCCTACTAATAAATAGCATCGATTACATATAAGTTGAACGACTGTCCAAACCAAAGAGACATACAAGTTCATTAAAGTTTAATATTACAAGACAATTCAGAACTACATATCATCACTACTTTCGACTCGACTCATGGGACCGGAGCATGGATGAAGCAGCCGTCTTTCGTGATCGTCATGAAATCGCGCGCGTTGTTAGCCTGCATTTGTAGCGTTGTTTCTATTTCACTGTTGGACGGTTGATATCTGAGGTAGAACTGCCCCGAGGTACGAAGGACAACTTGATGGATGATTTCCTCAAACTCCGATTGGATGCGAAAGAATTCTTGTCTGATGTCCGCGTCCTGGATTGCCGACAAGCGTGTGGCCCAATATTTGAGATTATTTGGTAGCAGAAGGTGATTATGGTCCCGTACGATCGTCCGCATGTGATGGAGGGCGTAGTAGGCATCCTTCTAACCGCCAGGCACCTTCTTGACGCAGGGGAACGTCGTATTGTGGGTGAACACGTGCTTGCCGTACCTATGAACTGGCCTCTTGAAGGTGCCTCCAGATCTGGCGTAGCCGGGGAGAGCATCATCAAGAACTTTCTTGATATTTGTGTAGTCTATCTTTGACTCATGGTCCGGGTCAAAATACGTGGCCATGGAATATTTCGGGCTTAATAGGATGGGTGTGCAATGTGTGTCAGTGCACAAAACACGGAATGTTAGAAAAAAAAGAATGATCAAAATCTAAGAAATCATATGTTACGGGGCGGTGAGGGGATGACTTACTCGGGAAAGTAAGGCACGAGGAAGTTATCCTTATCTGGGTTTTCCAGAATGACGCCTTTGAGGTGTGAACTCGCGACTTGCCGGTCCCCAGCGCTGCCCAAGATCTTGGCACTCATGTAGAAGGGGTCGACTATCCCGATGTCCGGGGTCTTGTCTCTAATGATCCGCATCTCCATACTCAGCGAAATCAGCCAAACGAAGGTGTAGTGCAACGGATGAAGGTTAAACATAGCGAAGATGTCATCAAACCGCAAGACAATTGTACCCCCAACGGCGCTATCCACAAAGCCCTTGCCCTCTGGTACCTTGGCCACGAAAACCGGGTATGCCACATCATTCTGGGAGAGACGTCGCTTCTCCAAAGAAAGAACATTGTCATGCAGACTCCGCATAGCACCGGTTGCAGCATTGAGCAGATTTGTCGGTAGCATCGCCCTACCCGCCACATGCACCCTCCTAGAGATATCCTTAGGTGAAGGTGGCCCGTCCTGAGCACGGATCATACTCGGTGCCGGCTGGCTCGCACCGCCCTTGTTATTCTTTCATTTCCATCCCTTCTTCTTCATCTGCTATAATGGGATCGAGTTCTGCTCACAGACCGCCTTCTTGAGTGTGTTGGGGCTGATAATATTTTGCACCTCGGCTATTTGAGGCTCAGTGAAGGTGGCAGCTGGAGGCATCTCCTGAGAACTGAACGCCAGACGACGCCTGTTGCGATTGGGTTTCTCCATGGTACCAGCTAGATCACGGTCGTCTTTTTCAGGGTTGGGTTATTGAGAAGGAGGCCCGCAGAATTCGTCACCGTACCCATGTTCGGCAAAGTACTTATCAACGTTGGTAAATGTACCGTCGTCATTGTCATCGTCATCCGGATCATGTGCCATATGCATGTTCGGATCCTGTGCCATAGGGATGTCCGGCATGTCCGGTAGCGTTGCGGCGGTCTTGCCATGGCTTGGCGCCGGCACGACTGGCGGTGTTGTCTGTGGGGTGGTGTCCCCCGCCCCAAACGAATTTGGCTCTTCGGCCAAAGCAGGGGCCAGCTTATGCAGGCACTGAGGGTCATCACATCATCTTTGTCGGCCCCAGCGGGTCGAACTGGAGGTAACTCGTCGCAGCCTGGCAGCACCCGAACCAGTTCATCCCTATACACGGTGGGTGGCATCGGATTACCGTGGAACACGGGGTTTCCCGGTTGAACGATTCTGCCCTTGGCGACATCGATCAACTCGCCACCCACGAAGTGCAGGAGAGTGCATGGAACGTCGGCGGCGCCCTGCGAAAACATGTAGGGTGTCAGGGATGCCCAGTCAAAGGCAAGGAGATGAAGTCATCGGCCGAGAGGCTTAGTTACCGTGATGCCGTCGAGCTCAGCTAATGTCGAGGCACCGCCAACGGTGGGCGTGCAACTTATAGAGGGGCCGCTTGCTGGCGAGGTGCCGGCCGATGTACACCCGGGTGCATTAAGCTCCGATGCTCGTGCCGGCGATGGAGACATGAATACCGCCTCCACCGGAGACACCAATGGTGGCGCCTGCGCGTTGTGCAAGTTCCTGGCCGTGAAGCTGGGAACCGGGGGCGGACCCTGTTGGCCGCCCACAATCCACGTCATCAGCCCCTGAATCAAGGTAGGCACCATGGTGGTCAGCGTCGTTCCCAGTTGTTGTTGCACTTTCTCTTGGACAATCTCCGGAATCCGCGCCACTTGTGCCTTGAGTTCTTGAACCTCGCACGACTGGCTTTCCGAGCTAGTCTTTTTCTCCTTTCGCCCACCAGCGGTATAGTATGACGACCATTTTGTGGACAAGCCTTTGCCGGCCACACGACCAGCTGACGACGGCTTACTGAGCTTATCCTTGTTTTTCATTACGTTCAACGCCCTATTTAGAGTGCTTTCCCAAGGGGAGCTCTGAGATGACCCCGCGCTACTGCTTTCAGTCTCCTACGGAAGGAATGTGAACCATTTAGAAATTTAGCTTCATTAATTAGAATGCAACCATATGGAGCTAATTACGCGGGGGTGTATTCCTTACCAGAACAAGCTCAAGCGCCTTGGTCTTCGGATCCGTGGTAAGATCCTTTGTTACCGGGTCCTCCTTGTACCGGGCCCTGACAAAGTTCCTGGCCTGCTTGTCACGATATTTCTTGAAGCAGGGCGGTAGGCCTTGCTCGGCACGCTCTGCGTCCTCCTTGTCCCATATAGGCTCCGCCACTCTGTAACTGCCGGGACCGAGTTGGTGGACCCCTAAGTTCAACTCCCGCATTTCTTTCCCTCACTGACTTGATTCCACGGTTGCGCTGCTCTCGCACTTGATCTTGAACTCCTTGTAGTCATCTTCGGTGATCGAAGGATATTTCGCCTTGATCTTCTCATAACTATCACATTTGTCAATCATTTTCTTCACCACGCTTCTCCAAGTAGATAGGGACGTGCTCATCCTCGTGAGGGCAACACTATTCTCTTTATTCCCTGAGAGGAGTGTGTTTGCAAAGTCAGCGGGGAACTTGTATCGTTCGTGCAGCTTCGTAAAGAGGAGGCTGCACAAATTCCCTCGGTCCTTATGCCTTAGGTTCTTGGTGTTGATCGAGATGGTGCTCCGGAGAATGCACCCGAGCTGAACCGAGTACCCCTTGACTAATTCTTTGGGCGCCGTTGGATGCCCATCGGAGTTCACTTCAGCAAATTCCTCCTTGACGGTGTCGAGCATGTTCGGGCACCGGTCCTTCCGTTGCCTCTTCGGTTGGCTGCCATCTGTGCGTGCACTGCCATAATCAGTGGTGGCATCCTCGGCGGCACCATCAGTGGTGTCATCCCCGACGCCACTAGGGGTTGTGTAGTCAGGATTGGTGTCTTCCGCGGCGTCCTCATAGTGGTGAGGTTCTTCCTCCATCTCCTGGGACAGCTCCCAGAATTGCTTGCCCGAACCGCCGGCCTCATCGTTGTGGGCCATGTTTCGCTCTAAATAGGAAAAAAGTTTGGTCAAAAAGTTGGTTATTGTCAAGGAACAAGATCATGGTCTCATCATTTAGGGTTTGTCGACACCAAGGCATCCTAAAAGCTAAGCTTTTATCATTTAGAGTTTGTCGACACCGAGGCACCCTAAAAGCCTAAGCTTTCATCATTTAGGTTTTTATCGACACCGAGGCACCCTAAAAGCCAAGGTTTTATAATTTAGGGTTTGTCGACTCTAAGTTGGGCCTAATCACTTGGCTCTATTGCCACCTATGGTTTAATGCAGCAAGAATAAAAGGGCAGTTGATCCTACTTAATTAAGTACTAAGATACCCCGACCCATGCATTAGTCGCAAGTACCCCATATGTCCTATTTTTAGCAAAGTCATGCTAAAATTCACAGAAAATTTCAACATGACCTTTGCTGAAAATAGGACATATGGAGTACCCGAATTTGCCGGAACGGAAGTTAATCGACATTCCGGCAAACTCAAGGGTCTCTCGGGGTACCTGCAAAATCATTACCCCACCCCCGCCCAGCTACAACCCCACAACACCCCACAATATCATCACGACACGATGGTCGGAGACAAAACCCCCCAATATCATCAAAATACTCCAGTTATGAAGTAAAACTCCTGAAGTGTTCCAGGAGTAGAACCTGAAGTGTAGTCAATGGCTTCACCTATGTGCATAAAAATCATAAAAATTCAAAATCATTTGAAACCTGATCACTCGGACCACACCACATGCCACAACATACATAGGACATAGAGTTGACATCTCAGCATCGACCACACCACATGCCACAGCATACATAGTACATAGATGATCCAATAGACTACATAGCAGGACAGTTTAAGTGTGAACCGCATCATACAAAATAGAAGAACTTCACTACACAAATGAAACTCAATTAAGCTAGTTAAATGGAGTTCATCTACTCACTAGCAGTACAACTAACTGGTAGTACTTAAACAAGTTAAGCTACTCACTACAGTACTGGCTACTCACTTAAGCTAGAAGCTACAAGTTAAACAAATGCAAACAAATGCCATTAGCACAAGAATGGAGAAAGAAAAGCACTAGCAATTAACCAGACACAACTAAATAGACAGCTAATTGCACTTGGGAGTTGTTTGGTACTGGCACATCACAATCACACTCACTCACATGCTTCTTCTTTCTTTTTCCTGCTTCCACAAACACCACACCACACCACACACAAGCACATGCCATTAGTATTTTAGCTCAAGCTGGACCAGGTACCACCGACAGAGGCAACACCTGGTGAAGGTCTCAACCCTCTCTTGCCTTTGCCTCTAGGGTTGCGGTGGCCGTCCAGCTAATTAATTCTCCTCCATTTCATCTTTATTAGTACTACTAGTAGTAGTATACTAGCTTTACTACTCTATTTCTTCTCCAACATGTTAGGCTAGGTAGGAAATGCCCTAAATTTTATGCCCATCTCCAAAGTTCCAACCCAAACATCCCAATTCATTCCATCCATAAGTCCCAGAACAACAAGCCTGGCTGGGGCCTCCACTTTGGATCACAGCAATGCAGGTCCAAAACATGGATGGATGGAGCAGTTCAATGGAATCTATGCTCCTCAACTCAAAGTAATTCTACTGGTAACAACAAATGGAGTGGCGAGAGAAAAGAATAATAGGACTACTAGTTGTACTAATTATCATTATGAGAGGGGCTAAGTGCTAGCTCAGATTTGTTATAGAAACAAATGCAAACAGATAATCTTAATTGTAGATCTGTTATAGAAACAAATGCAAACAAATGCAAACAGACATGGTCAAATTTCAATTAAGATTATCTGTTGCAAGTACTCCTCTTGTTCTCTGCTACGTCTCGAGCTTGCGTTGGTTTTCCCAGAAGAGGAGAGGATGATGCAGCACAGTAGCGTAAGTATTTCCCTCAGTTTTTCAGAACCAAGGTATCAATCCAGTAGGAGGTCACGCGCAAGTCCCTCGTACCTGCACAAAACGATAGCTACTCGCAACCAACGCGATTAGGGGTTGTCAATCCCTTCACGGTCACTTACGAGAGTGAGATCTGATAGAGATAATATTTTTGGTATTTTTGATAGATAGATGCAAAGTAAAAGTAAAGGCAAAGTAAAAACAAAGCAAGTAAATAAAATGATATAGATTGATATGATGAGAATAGACCCGGGGGCCATATGTTTCACTAGTGGCTTCTCTCAAGAGCATACGTATTCTACGGTGGGTGAACAAATTACTGTTGAGCAATTAACAGAATTGACCATAGTTATGAGGTTATCTAGGTATGATCGTGTATATAGGCATCCCGCCCGTGACAAGTACATCGAAACGATTCTGCATCTACTACTATCACTCCACTCATCGACCGCTATCCAGCATGCATCTAGAGTATTAAGTTAAAAACAGAGTAACGCCTTATGCAAGATGACATGATGTAGAGGAATAAATTCATGCAATATGATAAATACCCCATCTTGTTATCCTCGATGGCAACAATACAATACGTGCCTTGCAACTATTTCTATCACTGAGTAAGGACACTGCAAGATTGAACCCAAAGCCATGCACTTCTCCCATTGCAAGAACTACCAATCTGGTTGGCCAAACCAAACGGATAATTCGAAGAGACTTGCAAAGATAACTCAATCATACATAAAAGAATTCAGAGAAGATTCAAATATTATTCATAGATAAGATGGATCATAAACCCACAATTCATCGGTCTCAACAAACACACCGCAAAAAGAAGATTACATCGAATAGATCTCCATGAGAGAGGGGGAGAACATTGTATTGAGATCCAAAAAGAGAGAAGAATCCATCTAGCTACTAGCTATGGACCCGAAGGTCTGAAGTAAACTACTCACACTTCATCGGAGGGGCTATGGTGTTGATGTAGAAGCCCTCCGTGATGCATGCCCACTCCGGGGGAGCTCCGAAACAGGCCCCAAGATGGGATCTCGTGGATATAGAAGGTTGCAGCGGTGGAATTAGGTTTTTGGCTCCTGTTCTGATCGTTTGGGGATACGTAGGTATATATAGGAGGAAGGAGTACGTCGGTGGAGCTCCGAGGGGCCCACGAGGTAGGGGGGCGCGTCCAGGGGGCGTGCCCTCCACCCTCGTGACCGCCTCTGGCGCTTCTTGGAGTAGGGTCCAAGTCTCCTGGGTCACATTCGGTTGGAAAATCAAGATCCCGAAGGTTTCATTTTGTTTGTTCTCGGTTTGATATACTGTTTCTTCGAAATACCGAAAAAGGCAAAAAACAACAATTCTGGGCTGGGCCTCCGGTTAATAGGTTAGTCCCAAAAGTAATATAAAAGTGAAAAATAAAGCCCAATATAGTCCAAAACAGTAGATAAAGTAGCATGGAGCAATCAAAATTTATAGATACGTTGGAGACGTATCACTCTCTACTTTCTCTCTTCTCTTCTTCAGTTAATTAACTGAATTTTACTGATGTTGTTGTTAACTGAATTTTACTGATGTTGTTGTTGACTTGCTGTTAATGAACAGTGGCTAAAGATATATAGAACTCCATTGCAAATGTGCCATGTCAATCAAAACCCCAATGGATGAGAACTACCATTCAATACAACAACTCTTATAAGTGAAGAACAGGTTCTCCAAAATGAGTAGAAAGGGAGCCAAGTTACTACTAGCGGGCTCAAAAGGCAAGTAAACTGAAGATTGACCTTCTGAAGACCTAAGTATGGTTGTGCTGTCAGGTTACTACCAGCAACATACTTTTGTCACAAAAAATGGCTACATAACTCACAAATTGCTTTCTAACTACCCATTTCTACACTGAATTTTGATTACTCAAAAATCATAAAAAATCTCCATTCTTTACATCGCAAAAAAAAGCCTCACTATACAATACATAGTTTCAAAATTTGTGCAGAGTCAAACACCGTCTACGAGCGATTGGCCACGTTTGGCACTGAGAGATGAGTTGTGATAATCAAACTTCGAAATCAATGTTTGCCTCTTTCTTGTCCGATGAGTAGCCAACTTTTCTCATAACGGATTAGTATATGCAAAACACAGTTCAGCAACCAGAAATTTAGCTTATGTCACCATTGAGTCAGTGAGCACCTGGCCTCTTGATTGGAGCCCTATACATGGGATGCTCTTGAACCCTAGGCATGGATCTAGTCGGAGCTTTTCACATTTTACCAGGAGCTGTGGATCCCCGTGACCGTGATGCATGACACAGGGCCAGGGACATGGGGTAGGTGGTGCCATGAAGAAATAATTAGTACTGCTAGCTAGATGGTATGGCATAGGGCCAGGGACATGGGGTAGGTTGTACCTTGTCTTGCTGGAGCTGGTCGTTGGAGCGCAGCTGCTCCTCCGCGACGGCGGCGAGGTACGGGACGGCGGCGGCCCTGCTCGAGGTAAGCCCAAGAAGTCAGAGGGGCGCTGGAACCCTAGCCATGGAGAAGTGAGGGGCACGGGGGAGGGGAGGCAGGGGGCTTACTTGGGAGGGTTGGGAACGGCGTGGGGTTGCCGGCGATCTCCGCAGTTGAAAGAGGAAGAAGGGGGCGGGGACGACGCTTCGGGGCTCTTCCAGTCGCGTGAGCCGTCGGGGAGGACGAGGGAGACGCGGCGGTGCTTCTGGGATCAGCGGCAGAGCAAGGGGAGCACGATGGCGCGGCTATGGCGTCGGGGGACGACGACCGGGCGGCGAAAGGAGGGGGCGTGAGGGTGTGGCGAGGGTGGGAAGTGGATCTGGCGAGCGAGGGACGAATAGATCGGGCGAATTAGCTAGGGGGGAGATTACTAATGGCGCACCCCCTAGCGGTGCGCCATTAGTATGTTTTTTTGATAGCAATGGTGCACCCCCAAGCGGTGCGCCATTAGAAATCTTTTTTTAGATAGCAATGGCGCACCAGCCAGCGGTGCGCCATAAGTAACTTTTCTTTGTATAGCAATGGCGCACCACCCAGCGGTGCGCCATAAGTAATTTTTTTATTATTATTTTTTGTTGCATCTAATAATTTTTTAGAAAATGAATATGAATATGAAACAGTAATAATTTTTTTTAAAAATATCATCAAATTTGTTATTTGAAAATATTTATGAATATGAAAAAATATCATCAAATTTGTTATTTGAAAATATCATCAAATTTGTTATTTGAAAATATAATCAAATTTGTTTTTTTTTGGATTTTTAGTTGAATTCATTTGTGATGGTGGAGCGGGGGAGGGTGCGGGGGGTCGGCGGCGGCGGTGGAGCGGGGGAGGGTACGGGGGGTCATCTGCGGCGGTGGAGCGGGGGAGGGTGCGGGGGGTCGGCGGCGGCGGTGGAGCGGGGGAGGGTGCGGTGGGTCGGCGGCGGCGGTGGAGCGGGGGAGGTTGCGGGGGGGTCGGCGGCGGCGTTGGAGCGGGGGAGGGTGCAGGGGGTGCTCGGCGGCGAGGGGGATCTCGCGAGGGGGGATAGCGATCGAGGTGGAGGGGGATCGAGATCGAGTGTCCTCATGAATATTCAATATTTTTTCATGAATTCAAAAAGTGCCCATGAAATTTAAAAATATTCATGAGTTCAAAAAGTGCCCATGAAATACAATCGAGAAATGAAGGCTATAATTAAATACAATCGATCTTAGCTAGCTATCTGTTCACAATCTTCTTGCCCTTATTTTTCGTAAATGGAGTTCTTCTCTTGAACGAACGTCCTTTAGGTAGGGTGGTCCTGCTTGTTCTTGTGTTGTATGCTGGTACTTCATCGTCGTCGTCATGTTCCATCTTCGGGTCGCCGTACTTGTCGAAGTCTTGCTCATTGGCGACTCCATCCATTCCGATGATCTTCCTTTTGCCTCTCCTCACGACAACACGACTAGGCTTTGATGGGTCGGTAATGAAGAAGCATTGGTCCACTTGGGAAGCCAGTACCCATGGCTCATTTTTCACGGTGACGTTTGCGCCCGCGGTCTTGGATTTGGCTTCGGGTATAACCATGGTGGTGAAATACCAGTCTTCTTTTATGACGCTCTTGGCCCATCTGACACGGAACATCGGGACCTTCTCTCCAGCGTAGCTCAGCTCCCAGATCTCTTCGATCCTTCCGTAGTATCTTTCCTTGTCGTTACCGGTGTAGGATTCCATCATTACCCCAGAGTTCTGATAACCATCGCTCTTCATGTCCTTTCCCTTGGTGTAGAATGTGTAGCCGTTGATATCGTACGCCTCATACGTCATCAGGTTGTGCTCGGCACCCTGTGACAAGGCGAATATGAGTTGTTCTTCCACGGAAGAATCCTCATCTAAAGGGTACGACAGAAGCTTCTACTTGAACCAACGCGTGAAACATGAGTTGTGCTCTTTGATTATATCTCCGTCCGTCCTCTGTTGGCCTCGGTCATTGTACGTCTTCTCAATAAAGGTTTTGTGCTCTACCACCCAAGGATCGACTACGTCTATGTGTTGTAGCGCGACTAGGTTTGCTCTTTCAAAGTTGGCGAGTCGACCCTTGAAGTCGACATGCATTTCGCGGCGACCCTCACAGTGACCCCATCCAGCGAGCCTGCCAAGGTGCCTGTTGACGGGCAGACCAACGGAGTTCTCGATGCCTAGATAATTCGTGCAGTAGGAGATGCACTCTTCGGTCAGAAAGCCCCTGGCTATGCTTCCCTCTGGACATGACATGTTGCGAATGTGTCCTTTGATGACACCATTCATCCTTTCGAACGGCATCATGCTGTGCAGGAATGGCGGCCCGAGTTGGATAATATCCTCCACGATATGGACCAGCAGATGCACCATAACATCGAAGAATGCAGGCGGGAAGTACATCTCAAGCTTGCATAGTATCACCATGATCTCTTCCTGTAGCCTTCTAAGTTGCCTCAGGCCAACCGACTTCCGAGAGATGACGTCGAAAAAGTTGCATAGGCCAAATAGCATTTCACGGACGTGTGCGTCCATGATCCCACGGATTGCAACTGGAAGTATTTGCATCATCAGCATGTGACAGTCGTGAGACTTCATCCCGTTGAACTTCTGCTTCGCTGACTCTAGGTATCTGCTTATCTTCCTTGCGTAACCGTAAGGAAGTTTTACTCCTACGAGGCAGGTGAAAAACTGATCGATCTCCTCCTGAATTAGAGTGAAGCACGCGGGAGGGAAGTCATTTCCGGTCTTCTTGGCCTTTTTGCCTTTGCGACGACTTTCCGTGTCCTACCTCGCCTCATCATCATCATCATTAGCGTGAAGCTCCTCCCTGATGCCCATTGATTTCAAGTCTGCCCTTGCTTTCGGCCCATCTTTGGTCCTCTCTGGCATGTTGAGCAGGGTACCAAGCAGACTCTCGCACACATTCTTCATGATATGCATGACATCAAGGCTGTGAGGCACATGGTGGATCTTCCAGTACGGCAAGTCCTAGAAAACAGACCTCGTTTTCCATACCTTCAGCAACGGCTCTGGCGCCTTTCGCTTCTTTCCCGGCTCTGGCGCCTTTTGCTTCTTTCCCGACAGTGGGCAATCTTTCCAATTTTTCAACAGCTTGTCTATTTCCTCGCCGCTCCTCGTATGCGGGCGTCTTCGGGGTTCGCTTTCACCATCGAACAGATCCTTGTGTTTCGTCCATGAGTCATCATCGCGAAGCCACCTTCGATGTCCCATGAACACGGTTTTTGAAGACCCGGGATCTCTATCTAGCTGGCGATACGTTGTGTCATCCATGCACCTGACGCATCCAGAAAATCTGTGGACCACCTGCCCCGCGACATATTGATACGTCTACAACGTATCTATAATTTATGAAGCATTCATGCTATTTTATTATCTGTTTTGAATGATTATGGGCTTTATTATACACTTTTATATTACTTTTGGGAGTAACCTATTAACCGGAGGCCCAACCCATATTGCTATTTTATTGCCTGTTTCAGTATTTCGAAGAAAAGGAATATCAAACGGAGTCCAAACGGAATGAAACCTTCAGCAGCGTGATTTTTTGGAAGAATATGATCCTGGAGACCTGGAGTTCACGTTAGAAGATCCTCCAGGAGGCCAGGAGATAGAGGGTGCCCCCCTGTCTCGTGGACCCTCGAGCACCTCCCGTCCGACTTCTTTCGCCTATATAGTCCCACGTACCCTAAAAACATCCACGGAGAAGATAGATCGGGAGTTCCATTGCCGCAAGCCTCTGTAGCCACCAAAAACCTCTCAGGAGCCTGTTCCGGCACCCTGCCAGAGGGGGAACCCATCACTGGTGGCCATCTTCATCATCCCGGCGCTATCCATGACGAGGAGGGAGTAGTTCACCCTCGGGGTTTAGGGTATGTACCAGTAGCTATTTGTTTGATCTCTCTCTCTCTCGTGTTCTCTCTATGGCACGATCTTGATGTATCGTGAGCTTTGCTATTATAGTTGGATCTTATGATGTTTCTCCCCCCTCTACTCTCTTGTGATGAATTGAGTTTCCCTTTTGAAGTTATCTTATCGGATTGAGTCTTTACTTTGAGAACACTTGATGTATGTCTTGCCGTGTTTATCTGTGGTGACAATGGGATATCAGGTGCCACTTGATGTATATTTTGGTGACCAACTTGCGGGTTCCGCCCATGAACCTATACATAGGGGTTGGCACACGTTTTCTTGACTCTCCGGTAGAAACTTTGGGGCACTCTTTGAAGTACTTTGTGTTGGTTGGATGAATTTGAGATTGTGTGATGCATATCGTATAATCATGCTCACGGATACTTGAGGTGACAATGGAGTATCTAGGTGACATTAGGGTTTTGGTTGATTTGTGTCTTAAGGTATTATTCTATTATGAACTCTATGATGGATTGAGCGGAAAGAATAGCTTTATGTTATTTTACTACGAACTCTTGAATAGATAGAATAGAAAGGATAACTTTGAGGTGGTTTCATATGCTATCATAATCTCTACGTTTGTTCTCCGCTATTAGTGGCTTTGGAGTGACTCTTTGTTGCATGTTGAGGGATTGTTATATGATATATCTATGTTATTATTGTTGAGAGAACTTGCACTAGTGAAAGTATGAACCCTTTGCCTTGTTTCCTACCATTGCAATACCGTTTACGCTCACTTTTACCATTAGTTACCTTGCTGTTTTTATTATTTCAGATTACAAATACCTTTATCCACCATCCGTATTGCACTTGTATCACCATCTCTTCGCCGAACTAGTGCACCTATACAATTTACCATTGTATTGGGTGTATTGGGGACACAAGAGACTCTTTGTTATTTAGTTGCAGGGTTGTTTGAGAGAGACCATCTTCATCCTACGCCTCCCACGGATTGATAAACCTTAGGTCATCCACTTGGGGGAAATTTGCTACTGTCCTACAAACCCGTGCACTTGCAGGCCCAACAACGTCTACAAGAAGAAGGTTGTGTAGTAGACATCAAGCTCTTTTCTGGCGCCATTGCCGGGGAGGTGAGTGCTTGAAGGTATATCTTTGGATCTTGCAATCGAATCCTTTTGTTTCTTGTTTTATCACTAGTTTAGTTTATAAAAGAAAACTACAAAAAAATGGAGTTAATCTTGTCTCATACGCTTCATCTTTTTAATATCTTTTGTGAGTTTGATGGAAAGGAAAATTGTGCTCAAGTGCTAGAGGAAGAGTGCATTAAAATGCTTGGTACTAAATCTTTGAATGATGAGCATGATTGCAATGTTGTTAGTATAAACTCCTTGAATATCCATAGTACTAATGATGATTGCTCTAGGCATGATGAAAATATCTCTTATGAGCATGTCAACTTTTGTGGAGTGCATGTTTGCATGAACGCACCAAATAGAGAAGATATATATTGCCAGAGGCATAAGTATTTAGAAACTAAATTGTTGCAAGAAAGACTTGATGATTGTGCTGAAAGATTCAATATTTTTCGTGCTCTTGTGAACTTTGCAATGAACATGGTCATTTAAATCTCCAACGCAAATTGTTTCATGACCAAATTGTGTCCAAAAATTGTGATAGCTTGATTACCCTTGGGCATCATAAAGAGCTTAGTCTTCTTTTGGGGTATGAAGAAATTAAACATATAACTAAGGGTATTCCAAAATTTAATCTTGATAGATTTCTTGATTTTGATCTAGAGAAGATTTATATGTTTTGTGCGGTGAATTGCATTAAAAATCCTTAAATTGCCAATTACATAAAGAAAAGAAAGCAAATAGAAGATGATGAGAATACTAATGAAAGGGAAGAGACTTCCCTATCCTCCTATTATTTCTTCTGATGAATCAGGTAACGAGGAGGAGCTTTCTATCCAACCAATCTCGTCAATAAGGAGCTCAAAGAGGAAGGTTGAACCCGCACATAATGTGAAAAAGAAAAGGAAAAGAAGGGGAAACAAAGGTAAAAAGGTATCCCTTCCAAATGATGTTGCTCCTACTACTCATTGTGATGATGATAATTGCTATACTATTGGTGTTATCCATACTATTAATGAAGAGAGTGATTATGCTTATGATATGAAAAGGCCCAAGCTTGGGGAAGCTATGTTTGATGAGGATGACATATTTTAGAATATATTTGCTGAAATTAATGTTTGTCCCAAGCTTGGGATGCTATGTTTAATGAAGATGATATTTTTAGCATCCCAAGTTTTGATATGCAAAGTTGTTATGATGATAGCATGCCTCTTACCTATGATGATTATATTGGTGAAAGTGGGTTTGGAAGAGTGTCAACTTTAGGAAGTAGTTATCCCACTATTTTGGAGGATGTTGAATCTTATTGTGATGAATATGAAAGTGGATTTGGAAGAGTGTCAACTTTATTTAGTGATGACTCCACTACCTTGAAAGAGGTTTCAATCGATTATGATGAGAACGAAGTTGCTACTTATGATGATTATTGTGATGAAACTTATGCTATAAAAAGTAGTGGTGATTATATTTATAAAACTTTTCATGATTATAACTACCCTTTTTCTGAACATTACTCTTTTAATGTGGAAACAATTTTTAGAGTTCAAGTCTTTTATGATACTTCCACTATTCCGAATGAGAAGAATTTTGCTTATGTGGAGAATAGTAAAATTTCTATGCAGGTAGATCATGAAAAGAATGATTTAGGTGCTGGTTATATTGTTGAATTCATTCATGGTGCTACTGAAAATTATTATGAGGGAGGAACATATGCTTGTAGGAATTGCAATAATGTCAAGTTTGCTCTCTATGTGCTTCAAGTTTTGAACTTATGCTTGTTTTGCCTTCCTATGCGTGTTGATTATTGTTCCCATAAGTTGTTTGCTCACAAAATACATATGCATAGGAAGTGGGTTAGACTTAAATGTGCTAGTCATACGCTTCATGATGCTCCTGTTATGTTTCAATCCTTATCTTTTATGAGAGCATCATTGTCATCAGCATGCCTAGCTAGAAAGGCATTAAAGAAAAGCTCTTGTTGGGAGACAACCCAATATTTATACTTACTGTTTTTGTTTGTCCACATGATTATTCTACTGTAGTAATCATGTTTTATAGGTTTTGTTTCAATAAAGTGCCACGTAAGACCTTTAGGATAGCTTACGGTGATAGTTGTGCTGATCCTGCTGAAAATCACAAACTTTCGCACCCAGTAATTTAGTTTTGTTAATTCAAAGAAACGTGCTTCGGATCTGATTCTTTTTTTATATGGATTGGTACACAAATTGCTTAGGACTTCCTAATTTGTTAGAATTTTTGAAGTTCCAGAAGTATATGTTTGATACAAATTACTACAGACTGTTCTGTTTTTGACAGATTCTGTTTTCTATGTGTTGTTTGCTTATTTTGATGAATCTATGAGTAGTATCGGAGGGTATGAACCATAGAGAAGTTGTAATACAATATATATTTCACCAATATGAATTTAGAATGAGTTCATTACAGTACCTAAGTGGTGGTTTTATTTTCTTATACTACGGAGCTTACGAGTTTTCTGTTGAGTTTTGTGTTGTGAAGTTTTCAAGTTTTGGGTAAAGACTAGATGGACTATAGAATAAGGAGTGGCAAGAGCCTAAGCTTGGGGATGTCCAAGGCACCCCAAGGTAATATTCAAGGACAACCAAGAGCCTAAGCTTGGGGATGCCCCAGATGGCATCCCCTCTTTCGTCTTCGTTCATCGGTAATTTTACTTGGAGTTATATTTTTATTCACCACATGATATGTGTTTTTCTTGGAGCGTCATTTTCTTTCGTTAGTATTTTCTTGCTGTTATTTAGAATAATTTTTTTCATCTTTAGTTTCCATAAAGAAGTCAAGGATAGCCTTTGACATGCTTATTTTGCTAGTATACATGTTGTTGTTTGAAAACGGGAAGTTTACCGCTGTTGCAAAAATTCCCTAGAAAATTCAGAGAATGGTATAATGTTGAAACGTTTTGCATAATGCGATATGATAAATTTACTACAATGGGAATTTTCTCTCATAATTTTTGAAGTTAGGGAAGTATTGATACTCTTGCATTCTTTACAGACTGTACTGTTTTGCCAGATTGCTGTTATGTTTGCATTGTTTGCATATGTTTGCTTGTTTCATGATTCTATTTGAGGATAGGAGTGTTAAATATGCAGAGGCATTTAGTATGCAATGTTGAATAATAATTTTAGTGATTTTTTACAGTAGAAAATGATAAGGTTTTGCATTGGTTTATACTAACCTATCTCACGAGTTCTTGTTGAGTTTGGTGTGGTTGAAGCTTTTGATAAAAATAGAAATCATGATATGAGAGGAATTAAGGAGACACAAAAGTTCAAGCTTGGGGATTCCCAAGGCACCCCAAGATAATATTTCAAGAAGTCCCAAGCATCTAAGCTTGGGGATGCCTCGGTAGGCATCCCACCTTTCTTCTTCAACAACTATCGGTTAGTATCGGTTGAGCCTAAGTTTTTGCTTCTTCACATGAGTTGTGCTATCCTTGCAATGTCATTTTATTTTGTTTTGCTTGTTGTTCGAATACAATATCAAGGTCTGAAATTCTTAAATGAGAGGGAGTCTTCGCATAGTTACATAATTATTTAGCTACTCATCGATCTTCACTTATATCTTTTTGGAGTAGTTTGTCATTTACTCGTGTGCTTCACTTATATCCTATGAGTAAATGGTTGAATGAGTTGAATGTCATAAATCTGAAATTATATATGTATCATTTGCTTATCCCATGGGGAGTTATGACTTTACATCTAAGAAGTAGAGGTTGTAAATTTATTGAAGGTTAGCAAGCATTGTATTGGTCATTTGAACAATTCATGAAAGATTATTGAAGGAAGAGAGATTCCACATATAAATATACTATCCTAGACATCTTTTATAATTGGGAGCACTCATTAAGTATGACATGCTAAAGAGTTGATGTTGGAGAAGGAAGACAACGTAATGGTTTATGTTTTCTGACATCTCAGTTAAAGTATATTGTCATGGATCATTCAAACATGTTGAGCTTGCCTTTCCCCCTCTTGCTAGCCAAAATTCCTTGCACCAAGTAGAGATACTACTTGTGCTTCCAAATATCCTTAAACGCAGTTTTGCCATGAGAGTCCACCATACCTACCTATGGATTGAGTAAGATCCTTCAAGTAAGTTGTCATTGGTGCAAGCAATAAAAATTGCTCTCTAAATATGTATGATATTTTGGTGTGAAGAAAATAGCTTTATATGATCTTGTTATGGAAGCAATAAAAGCGACAGACTGCATAATAAAGGTCCATATACAAGTGGCAATATAAAGTGACATTCATTCGCATTAAGATTTTGTGCATCCAACCCTAAAAGCGCATGACAACCTCTGCTTCCCTCTGCGAAGGGCCTATCTTTTACTTTATGTCTTTTACTTTATGCAAGAGTCAAGGTGATCTTCACCTTTCCCTTTTTCATTTTATCCTTTGGCAAGCACTTTGTGTTGGGGTAATTCTGATATATATATATATATATATATATATATATATATATCAAATTGGATGTAAGTTAGCATGAACTATTATTGTTCACATCACCCAAAGGTGAATACGTTGGGAGGCAACACTATAAGCCCCTATCTTTCTTAGTGTTTGATTAAGACTTCATAACCACAAGTATTGCGTGAGTGTTAGCAATTGTAGAAGACTATTTGATAGCTGAGTATGTGAAGTTTGCTATTCCTGAAAATAAGATGAATTGCAATTGTTTGATGACTGAGAATGAAGTTTGCTAGTTTTCAAGAAAGTTTATGGTCTATGCTTTGACATGTGAATTGCTTATTACTTTATCGTGAGAAGTTTTATGAGATGAGCTACTGTTATGACATATTATCATGCTAGAAAAGGTGATTGAAATTATCATTGATCAAACTTGTGCACCTTTTAGAATTCACAATTCATAAATTCTTTCTTTATCATTTACCTACACGAGGACGAGTAGGAATTAAGCTTGGGGATGCTGATACGTCTCCAATGTATCTATAATTTATGAAGCACTCATGCTATTTTATTATCTGTTTTGAATGATTATGGGCTTTATTATACACTTTTATATTACTTTTGGGACTAACCTATTAACCGGAGGCCCAGCCCATATTGCTGTTTTATTGCCTGTTTCATTATTTCGAAGAAAAGGAATATCAAACGGAGTCCAAACGGAATGAAACCTTCGGCAGTGTGATTTTTTGGAAGAATATGATCCTGGAGACTTGGAGTTCACGTCAGAAGATCCTCGAGGAGGCCAGGAGATAGGGGGGCGTGCGCCCCCCTACTAGGCGCGCCCCCCTGTCTCGTGGGCCCCTCGAGCACCTCCCGATCGACTTCTTTCGCCTATATAGTGCCACGTACCCTAAAAACATCCATGGAGAAGATAGATCGAGAGTTCCATCGCCGCAAGCCTCTGTAGCCACCAAAAACCTCTCAGGAGCCTGTTCCGGCACCCTGCCGGAGGGGGAACCCATCACCGGTGGCCATCTTCATCATCCCGATGCTATCCATGACGAGGAGGGAGTAGTTCACCCTCGGGGTTGAGGGTATGTACCAGTAGCTATTTGTTTGATCTCTCTCTCTCTCTCATGTTCTCTCTATGGCACGATCTTGATGTATCGTGAGCTTTGCTATTATAGTTGGATCTTATGATGTTTCTCCCCCCTCTACTCTCTTGTGATGAATTGAGTTTCCCTCTTGAAGTTATCTTATCGGATTGAGTCTTTACTTTGAGAACACTTGATGTATGTCTTGCCGTGTTTATCTATGGTGACAATGGGATATCACGTGCCACTTGATGTATATTTTGGTGACCAACTTGCAGGTTCCGCCCATGAACCTATGCATAGGGGTTGACACACGTTTTCTTGACTCTGTGGTAGAAACTTTGGGGCACTCTTTGAAGTACTTTGTGTTGGTTGGATGAATTTGAGATTGTGTGATGCATATCGTATAATCGTGCCCATGGATACTTGAGGTGGCAATGGAGTATCTAGGTGACATTAGGGTTTTGGTTGATTTGTGTCTTAAGGTATTATTCTATTATGAACTCTATGATGGATTGAGCGGAAAGAATAGCTTTATGTTATTTTACTACGAACTCTTGAATTGATAGAATAGAAAGGATAACTTTGAGGTGGTTTCGTATGCTACCATAATCTCTACATTTGTTCTCCGCTATTAGTGGCTTTGGAGTGACTCTTTGTTGCATGTTGAGGGATTGTTATATGATATATCTATGTTATTATTGTTGAGAGAACTTGCACTAGTGAAAGTATGAACCCTTTGCCTTGTTTCCTACCATTGCAATACCGTTTACGCTCACTTTTACCATTAGTTACCTTGCTATTTTTATTATTTCAGATTACAAATACCTTTATCTACCATCCATATTGCACTTGTATCACCATCTCTTCGCCGAACTAGTGCACCTATACAATTTACCATTGTATTGGGTGTGTTGGGGACACAAGAGACTCTTTGTTATTTGGTTGCAGGGTTGTTTGAGAGAGACCATCTTCATCCTACGCCTCCCACAGATTGATAAACCTTAGGTCATCCTCTTGAGGGAAATTTGCTACTGTCCTACAAACCTGTGCACTTGCAGGCCCAACAGCGTCTACAAGAAGAAGGTTGTGTAGTAGACATCACATATCTGTAATCGAGATAGTCGTGCACAGCGTGTCTAGCTCCTCTTTCAGCAACCCCTGATACAGATTGATGTCATTCCCTGGTTGTTTCGGCCCTTCAATTAGCATACTCATGTGAATGTACTTCCTCTTCATGCACAACCAGGGGGGAAGGTTGTACATCCACACAAACACAGGCCAGGTGCTATGTGTGCTTCTCTGGCTACCAAACGGATTAACTCCATCGGTGCTCGCGCCTAGCACGATGTTCCTTGGATCCTTCCCAAATTCTGGGTGTTCAAAGTTCAACGCTTGCCACTGGCTCCCATCCTTAGGGTGACTTAGCATCTTGTCTTTTTTATTTATCTCCAGATCATTTGCGTCATCTTCTCGCTTCTTCTCCTCCCTATCCGCGTGCCAACGCAGGAGCTTTGCTACCTTAGGGTCTGCGAAATACGCTGCAGACGAGGAGTGATCAGAAAGTACCACACCACTTTTCGAGGAGATTTCTTTCTCTTCTTGTATCGAGTGATGCCGCACACCGGACATATGGTAGACTCCGCGTGCTCGTCCCGATAAATGATGCAATTGTTCATGCACACATGGTATTTCACGTGCAGTAAATCCAGAGGACACATGATTTTCTTCGCCTCCTCGAAACTGGTCAGGCACTTGTTCCTCTTGGGAAGACGTTCATGCCAGAATGACATGTTCTCGTCGAAGCATGCGTCAGTCATTTTGTGCTTTACCTTCATCTCCAGAGCCATGAGCTTTACTTTCAGGCGGGTATCCTCGGGCATGCATCCTTCATACAATGGAGTAACCGCATCTATCTCCAGTTGATCCAGCTTGGCTTTCTCTCGGGCAGCAGCTCTTGCGTTATCCGTCTGCTTGAGAAGCAGCTCTTGAATATGAGGGTCCTGCACCCAGCCCATCGATGGTCCATCGTCGTCTGCTCCGGCATCTTCATCTTCATGATCATGCCCTTCGTCTGCTCCGGCATCTTCCTCATCATCATGCCCGGCATCTTCTACATGATGACTGTGTACTGCATCTACTTCGTGATCATGTCCTGTAGATTCTTCGTCTTCTCGCCTGCCCTCGTCGCGGTTGTCTTGCTGCCCTTCCTCATTTCTTGCCCGGCCCCCATGGACGACTTCAAAATCATCTTCATCACCTTGCCACCGATAGCCATCCATGAAACCACACAAGAGCAGGTGGTCCCGCACCTGTATGAAATCCGGGTCCACAAGGCTCCTCAGCTTGCATCTTCGACACGGACATCTTATCTCTGTCTCGTTCTTTTGAAGCATCTCGGCCTTCTCGGAGCTCAAAAACCTATTCACAATGCCTTCAGTCATCGTGCGGACCATGGTCGCATGTGGGGTAGAGCAAAATGATATTTTAGAACCAAGAAAAAATTTGGCATGACTTTGCTTTAAAATAGGACCAAAAAGAATGCATAGTGCCAAAATTCCCGCCGAAACGGAAATGAATCAACATTCCGGCAAAATATTGGCAACTATCGCATTTCAAATACCGGTACCTGCAAACACAAACATATATGCAACACCACAAACATATGCAACACCACAAACATACATAGATCTAGCTAGGCCATAAAAAGTGCATGTGCACGTTGTTGGAGGGAGAAAAAAAGTAGATCTACAACATAAAGATAGCTTTCCCCTTACTTACCTATCAAAAAAGGTAATTTAACCACTTAATTTGGATGAATCTATGGTGCAAATGAGGTGAGGAGGAGGAGGCAGCCGAGACAAGCTTGGAGGAGGAGGTGGAGAGAATGAAGTGGGGAAAGTGAGTGTGTAGGTGTGGCTATCCAAAATATCTAGCTGGTCGCAGGTTACTAATGGCGCACCACCTACAAATGCGCCATTAGTAACCCTGATTACTAAGGGTGCACCAGCTGATGGTGCGCCATTAGTACTTTTGCAAAAAAATAATTAAAAAATATAGTAGTGGTGCACTGTGTGGCTGGTGTGCCATTACTAGTTAAAACTAGTAATGGCGCACTCTGCCCTGGTGCGCGATTAGTATTTTTGGAAAAAAAATTGTTACTAGTGGCGCACCATGGGTCTGGTGCGCCATTAGTGTCTTTCACACTAATGGCGCACCAACACATGGTGCGCCACTGCTATATAGTAGTGGTGCACCACATGTCTGGTGCGCCATTAGTGGCCATATCATCTATAGCCCTTCTCCTAGTAGTGAAAAACTAGTTGTCTTCCATCAGTGCTCTTTGCTTGTTACCCACAAAGATGATATCCTTCGTCACTTCACCTTGGTTGCGTTGGAGATGCAGTCATCTTTCATGTTGGTGCAATTTTATCACACAATTGGCTATGAACCAAATGTTTCCTCGAAGAAGGATCGATGTTGGTACTAAGAGCATAAGTTTTGTATTGATTTCTAAGCCTTCTCACAACTTTGTCTCCAGCTGCCTTGTAATTTTATTTGTCCAGCTATTAACTTTGATTAAAAAAATGGTGTGGACTAAAAACCCGGATGGACGTAGTAGCCCTCCGTTTTTATTTACTCCGCATATTAGATTTGACTGAAGTCAAACTTTGTAAAGTTTGACCAAGTTTAGGCCGAACACAACAAACAATAATTATTAGAGAGGGCAAACTGTACATACTCTCAAACCTTTCTGATAATTGAAATTAAAATTCTTTATTTGCACACACTCTCACACGTTTCCGATAATTTGGCGCATGTGTGGTTGTTCACTTAAGGGAGGGTAGTGTACCGCACGTGAAGGATAGGAAGTGTGACCAGGACGCGTGGATTGTTAGTTCATCGGAAGTACTCCCTCCATTCCTAAATATTTGTCTTTCAAGTGGTTTGCAATGGACTACCACATACGGATGTATATAGACATTTTTTACAGTGTAGATTCACTCATTTTGCTTCGTATGTAGTCATTTGTTGAAATCTATAGAAAGACAAATATTTAGGAACAGAGGGAGTAGTAGTTTTTTTCACTGGTACATTAAATAAAGAGTTTCATTTCGTACTTACACAATTTAAAACGATTGTTATGAAGAGAACAAGAAAACCACTCCACTATATATTAGTCGTATACACGAGTACTATATGGATGCAGCTTCATTGACTTTTGTGCACCTGCCTTTGGGTTTATGACAGGTGGGCCCAAAATGTGGCTGGCCCACCTGTCATACAGCCAAAAGCAGGTGCAGTTAAGGCACCGGAGCTCAGTCTGTACTATAGTATATATATAAGCTGGAGCCTCGGCGCTTGTTCGCTAGGGTTTGCACTCTCCACACTCTCGCCGCACTACATATATATATACACGCTGGAGGCTCAGCGTTTCTTTGCTAGGGTTTTCTATATTCACTGTCTCTGACCCTCTTCACCAGATCTAAACAAGACTGTGTTGTGGCCTGTCTCTCTCACCCCCCCCCCCCTCACAGCTGGCGAAGGAGGCGTCCGGATCCCGTCGCACTGGGAAGGGGAGGAGGTGCAGCATTCACTCTATCGCCTTCGGTGAGAGAGGCAATCCACTACCGGCTGCGCTTTTCTCTTTCACCTAGCGCCTGTGCGGGAGGGCCACCGACCCCTTCTTCCTCACTATCGTACGTAGTGTGGGCAGATCCGACCTCCCGCCGCACGCCTTGCCACATCCCGACGACCCTAAGGTATAAGTTTCTTTGAAACCATCATTGGTCTAGCTGCATGCTGATCTTTTTCGATTCTATAGTCGAATCTAGGTCTTGGTTCAAAGAGGAAAGAAGGGTGCGGTGGGGTGGAGCATGAATCTAGGACGTGGTTCAATGAGGAAAGGAGGGAGGTAAAGTAGTATAGACTAGCTATCCAGCCGCTTTGTTGGTCGAAAAGGGAAAAGGGGGGTAACCCAGTACACACATCTATAAGGAACCGAACTCTTTGTTGAAAAGGGAAAGAAACTGGGGGGTCGGGTAGTTTGTGCAGGACTAGATTTGCTGCCCTCACATCGGAAAAAGTTTCAAAGAGAACAAATATGGGACCAACGCAGATATGCTTCTTGGCTACATACTCTACATCACCCATTTATACGTGTGGACGCACATGGTGCTGGCATGTTCCATCTCCCATCCACATGATCGTGCAATGTGTTTTGAGATGTTGTGCTACTTGTATTGGTACTGTTTTAAATAAATGTTGAATTGAAGCTATTGTATTTTAAGCAATGCCACTCTCAGAATTAACTACTAAACTATTTTAAGAGAATTTCTCTGTTAATATGAATCAATGCAACCGTTTTATAAATGCTACTGTCTTATACTTTGTTTTCCATCAAGATAAGGTAGATGCTTATTTTTGTGGCCGCATGTTTCATCCTCCTTTATTGGCAGTAATTGTTTCCTTTTTTGCCTCTATTAAATCAGGGGTATCTATTCAACTTGTTGCTATAGCAAAAGTAAATGCCACACCGGCGACTTTACTTGATTTCAGAGTAACTGCACAAAACGAGATTGGATTTCCTATTTGTGTCTGCAGATTGGTAAGTGATCTTGTGTGTGTCATGACAGGTTGGTACTTGCCTTCATGCACATGATTGTGCAGTGTGTTTTGAGATGCTGTGCTACTTGTATTGGTACTGTTTTAAATAAATGTTGAATTGAAGCTATTGTATTGCTGTCTTTTCTCATTAAGTAGTGAACAAAAATGGGACCAACCCAGACATTATGCTTGTTGCTTTGTTACAACAAACTCTGCATCACCCCCTTTATAAGTAGATGGAAGAACATGTTGTTGTTGCGCCCACTCTCCCCTGGAATTGTTTATGCTTTTTGTTAATATAATGCCGCTGGTAAAATTAAGCAATGCCACTCTCAGAAATAACTACTGAATCTTATTTCAAAACCGCAACACTTGTTAGGGATTGGCGGGATTACCATTTTTGTGTCCGCATGTTTCATCCTCCTTTATTGGCCAGTAATTGATTCCTTTTTTGCCTCTATTAAAACAGCGATATCTATTCAACTTGTTGCTATTGCGACATTTTGCTTCGCTTAATTTTGGTGGAACTGCACAAAATGAGACCGGATTTCCATATATGTGTTGAGATTCTTTGAGATCTTCCTCACGAGTTGTTTCAAATCTTGGTCTTGAAAGGTCAGTACCGACTTTCCTCAGAATTAACTACTGAATCTTAGTTCAAAACTGCATCACTTGTTAGGGATCGGCAGGAGTACCATTTCTGTTAGGGATGGGCCGGAGTACATGTTTAAGAAATGTATTGTTCAAATAATCTCTATTATTATATATCAGTTATAGTGTTTTACAAGTGGTACTATCCTGCTTTGTAGTTCTTTCTACATGTTTAACAAAGGTATTGTTAAGATAATGTCTTTGTTAAAATGAATCAGTCGCGTTGTTTTAGGAATGATACTTTTTTGCTTTGTCGTTCTTTATACATGTTGAAACAAGGCATTGTTAAGATAATGTATCAGTTAATACGAATGAATCACACTAATTGGGAATTGCTACTCTCCTGCTTTGTTTCCCATTAAGATAAGGTAGATCAATAGATGTTTTTCTTCTGGGAGTACAAGGCATCAACCATTATTTCTCAGTAATTGTTTCCGTTATACCTTTTGTTGCTTACAGGGATATCAAAATTAAAGCTCAGTTTTATTCCGACTTTAATTTTAGTTGAACTGCACAAAAGGAGCCAATGTGTCTAAGGCAAACTGCTGCATTAGTGGGTCCAGTTGGTCTCACCACTTTGCAGAAAGAAGCAGTCACTGTTTGCACTACATTACACAAGGAATGATCGAGAAGCTTTACAAAGTATTAGTAGACGCTGGTGACATGACTAGTCTGCAGAGAGCATAGGAAACTCTACAACACATGGAGTGCACTGGGCCAAAAGTGCCCAAACAAGTATAGGAAGCCAGGACAGGACTCCAAATCTGTAAGTGTCATTCTAAGAAACAATGATGGGGCATCTTGGTATGGTAATCTGTTTACCGTACTTTCAGTTTGTTAGTCCACTGATTGGTGGGTTGACACTGGGCCAATATTCATGTGTGTGTTGCTGTGTCTTTGTTTTCTTACAGCATAAAAGTATGATATCCACAGGGATGCTCAGCTTGATTTTAGTGGAACTGCACAAAATGTCCAGATGGTTTGTATCCTCCATAATACTTCATCATGCACAATACATCGAATGGTTCTCTAATCATTTGTCGTCACCTTGAGCCACCGGACTATATGTTTGAATGGTGCTGCCAGCGTCGGCCATTAAGAAGGGTAAGAAGAAAGACAAAAGGAGAGATGGCTGCTTTACTTGTGGTTCAGAGGAACACTAGGCAAACAAGTGCCCAAACAAGTACCAAGAAGCCAGGACATGACTCCAAGTCTGTTAATGTCACTCTAAGAAACAATGATGGGGCATCTAGGTATGGTAATCTGTTTACCATACTTTCAGTTCGTTAGTCCACTGATTGGTGGGTTGACACTGGGGCCAATATTCATGTGTGTGTTGATGTGTCTTTGTTTTCTGGCAGCATATACATACGAAATCCACAGGGATGCTCAGCTTGATTTTAGTGGAACTGCACAAAATGTCCATAATACTTCATCATGCACAATACATCGAATGGTTCTCTAATCATTTGACGTCACCTTGAGCCACCGGACTATCAGATGACAAACCCTGCCCGTTCCACAATCATAGGCATTACATATTTTGAATGGGAAAAGCTAGTCAAAGTTGACATTAGTTTAATATATTGGAATTGGAAAACCTTGTCAATTTTTGCTCATTGATGTTAGCCAGAAGACATGCATTTGATATTTTTGAGTGGGACGCCCTTTGCACGTCGATCGTTTTTTCCTATTCCTGTCTTTAGTTCAGAAGTAAATATTTACTCTGCTGAGATGCATAGTCACATGAAGGTTGACTTATGTAAGATATTTTAAGATTTTGTTCTGAATATTGTCTATGTAATGCCAGGCCTTGTGTTTGATTGCAAAGTTGAGCTTGGAATGTTGTGGCATGCGGCATCAGGAGCTGTTCACCGTGCCTCCTGATAATAATGCTTCGTATTGTTTTGCATGTCGATCTAATGCCAGTGATTTGCTTGTTAGGAAGATCATCCTATTCTGCTGTTTCCATGCTTAAGAAGTTCATCATCTTATGTTTCATTCATAGCCTATACGACAAGTCGGGTAGGTTAGACGTGAAACCATATGATCTTCCGCAACTCATCATCTTAGGCCGTGATTGGATCGTTGTTTTCCAACCAAAACCGCTTGTAAAACTGACGCTTGTAAATAAAAGCATATGGTCTCGGGCAAAGCGCTTGGTTGGTTGATTTCGACTAGTAAAATATACACCGGTCTCTCAAATTACACGCGTAACGTGCCGGTTTTACTTACAGACCTCGGGCCCTTGGTTTCATTACACCTGTATTTTACGCGTTGTTTCTGATGACGAGTAAATTACACTTGTATCTTAATACAAGTGTGAAATAAACCAGAGCTCCCAAGCGCGACCTTACCGTTTCATGTCGTCTCAGTTTCTCGAAGGTGCTCATAGGTGTCTGATGATCCTGGCTTCCTGAATGAGCAGTGGGCGCTGTATCAGACCATCTGTAGGGCCCATGAGGCCCTCTCCGTCGTCCTTCGAGTTGTTGCGCTTGCCGTGGCGCCGAGCATTGTTAACATGGTCAATGAACATGAGGATTCAGGAGATGACTTTATTTTGACTGGATGACAGTAGGGACCCACTAGGGCCATAGTCGTACGTACACATGTGCCTCCTTATTATGTACAATATTTTTTTACTTCCTCCTGGTTTCCTGACGTCACGGTCCCACACCATTGTCAACCTATGTAGTCAATATAAATGAGAGAATTTCACAATGTGCGGCCGACAGCTGGGACCAAGCAGCTCGAGCAGTATTTGTGTTTTTGAGGCGTGAGCACTGCAGAGTTTTTCTTGGCGATGTTTTCGTTGTTGTTCAGAGGAGAGCAGGGTATTAACTGGGCGGGCTGTGGCCCGTCTAGCCCAGGACAGATATGCAGCCCAGATATTAAATTTTTTTCAAGATGAAAATGGCTAGCCAGCTATACTTTTTTTGAGGAATACCCAGGCAAGGTCAACTTGTTATTCTCCGCCCCGCTGGGCTGCAAATCTTTCCTAGGAGGGATGCATTAGGCTTAACAGGAAAATGGGCTTTAAAAAATAATAAATGGGATGTAATTATAAAAACTGGGCAGTAACTATAAAAAAATGCACCAAGCACGAAATTAGTTTATAAAATATTGTTTATGGATTTTGAAAATCTTAATTTTTAATTGTTGCACGCCCAATGTTTCGTTAGATTTTTATGTAATACAAATTTATATTTAATCTGATTAGAAATTTCGGGATAAAAATATTTTGGATCCCATCAAAATGTGGGAAATTTTATTGAATTCTGTCTTGAACGGTTGGTTGAAATTATTATTCGTTGTCCTAGCTGGAAAATGGGCTGTACTTATAACAAACTGTAAATGGGCTGTAGTAAATTCCATAAGAATTCAAAAATGGGTTGTACATTCTTACAAATCGCAAATGGGCTATAAGTTCTCTGCCACACACTTGTGGGCCTACTAAGTTGACATGTCCCCCCCAAAAAAGAAGTTGACGCATACGCAAGGCTTTGTCAACTTATTATAGTCAACACACGGTTCTAGCAGCAGTGGTCGTTGGATGTCCATCCAACGGATGTCGTGCTTCTTCTTCAATCTCGGATATTCTAGCTTCACCCACCCGAAAAATGATTCCTCCCCCTGACATCTGGGGCGCACCGTTTCGGAAGCTGACCTATGGGCCTACTAAGTTGACGCGTACCAAGGGCTTTGTCAACTTAGTCAATAGAAACGATTCTAGCTGCAGTGACCATACGATGTCCATCCAGCGGCCATAGTGCTTCTTCAACCTCTGGTCTTCTTGCTCCAGCCGCCCGAAGCAGTGTCGGTCATGCCGCCTGCTCCTGCCTCCCGTGGTCGGCTGTGGTGCCGTGGAGGCCTCACCGCCCCCTACTACTCCCACCGCTGGCCAGGCCATCCCTCAACTCACCCACACCCCTTGTTATTCTGCGGCGACGGCAACCTCACACCGCAGCCAAACCAGTGAACCCTCATACTCCTCTCCGCGCGGGCTTCCGCTGCCGCGTCTTCCCCGGCTCCGTGTCGTCCCCTTCCTAGGCCTCACCTCTCGCCGTCGACCACCGCCCTGGTGCTCTCAGCGCGGCATGGTCAACATGGTCAAGGAATGACTTCCATTGGAAGAGTACTATACGTGGAGAGGCTGACAGCTGAGTCGACGACAGCAGCAAGGGAGTGCCTCCTTATTACGCAGAAAATAATTATTCCTCCACCTGACAATAGGGACCCACCGGACGGGCCACCGTATTTGGTGAAAAAAATGTTTCCCCCCTGACTGCTGGGACCCACCGGACGGGCCACCGTATTTCGCAAAAAAAAGTTTCCCCCGCTGTCAGATCAGACCCACCGGAAGTGCCTCCTTATTACGCACAAAAAAATGAGTACTCCCCCTGCTAGTTGGGACCCACCTTGGTGGGAGGCTGACTTGTGGGCCTACTAAGTGACGGGGACGGAGTGCTTTGTCAACTTAGTCAATATGAACGATTCTAGCTTCAGTGACCGTATGATGTCCATCCAACGGCCGTAGTGCTTCTTCAACCTCTGCTCTTCTTGCTCTAGCCGCCCAAAGCAGCGGCGGTCATGCCGCATGCTCCTGCCTCCCGTGGCCGGCTGTGCTGCCGCGGAGGCCTCACCGCCCCCTGCTGTTCCCATCACTGGCCAGGCCCTGCGGCGATGGTAGCCTCACACCACAGCAGAACCAGTGAACCCTCGTACTCCTCTCCGTGTGGGCTTCCACTGCCGCGTCTTCCACAGCTCCGCGTCATCCCCTTCCTAGGCTTCACCGTCGTCCACCGCCCTGGAGCTCTCAGCGCAGCATGGTCAACGTGGTCAAGGAACGACTTCCATTGGAAGAGTACTGTACGTGGAGAGGCTGACAGGTGGGTCCACGGCCGCATCAAGGAAGTGCCTCCTTATTACGTGCAAAATAATTATTCCTCCACCTGACAGCGGGGACCCACCAGACAGGCCACCGTATTTCGCGAAAAAACATTTCCCCCTGACAACTGGGACCCACCAGCTACATCTTCGCACGCAAGGAAGTGCGTCCGGGGAAAAAAATGATTCGCCCCCCTGACTGCTGGGACCCACCAGCTACATCTTCGCATGCAAGGAAGTGCCTGACAGTCGGGACCCACCTGGTCGAAGCGTACGTAGCGTTGTCATTCTGGTCGCGAACGTGTACGTACATACTGGTCGATGAAGAGGCGTGCACGTGTCGTAGTAGAGGCGTGCACGTAGCATGTACACGTATGTACAGCGGGCAGTGTGCAAGAAAGAAAATACGACCACGTACGTACATACGGGCAGGGTCTCGAGCACCCACTCACGCATACGTACGGCTAGGGCTCGTGTACATGGCTGGGTCGAACGGAGAAACTGCGTCGTCGTTGTGTTCATGGGGAGCCAACTGGCTGGGTCAGAACGAAATGCGCCGTCGTGTTCATCAGGAGGGCTTGGATGGAACTGCCGATGGAAACAAGGCATGGCGTACCATAGAACAGAGAAAACGGCCTTGTGTTCGACCGGCCACGGTTGAAACCGGATCCTGTTCATTGGGATGGGTCTGGCGTATCGCCAAACGGAGGAAACAGACCTCCTACGGTCGAAATGGGGGTCCTGTTGATCGGGAGGGGTGTGGCATACCGCAAAACGGAGGAAACAAACTTGTGTTGGAGCACTAGGTCGAAACGGGGATCCTGTTCATCGGGAGGGGTGTGGTGTACCGCAAAACGGGACTCCACGGGATACTGTTCATCTCCACCATCGACCCCCTCCAGCCTCCACGGGCTACTGTTCATCCACCGTCGACCTCCTCCAGCCTCCACCTGAGACTGTTCATCCGCGGGCTCCTGTTCATCTAGCCTCCACCGCCCGCTACTCCACCGGCTACTGTTCAACCAGCCCTCTCCACGGGCTCCTATTCAACCACCCCTCCACGGGCTACTGTTCATCCAGCCCTCCACCGTCTACTGTTCATCCAGCCCTCCATGGGGTGGTCCTGTTCATCCAGCCCTCCACGGGGTCCTGTTCATCCAGCCCCAACCGGCTCGATCGATCAGGGTCCTGTTCATCCAAAGGCAACACCACGGGGTCCTGTTCATCCACCCCCACCGGGAACTGTTCATCCAAACCCCCCCAGCAACGCTCACTGTTCATCCAGAGGCAGCATTGATCGGCTTCAGTTAGCAGCAGTAGCGAAGGAATCGCTCGATCGGGTTCAGTTAACAGCCATCGATCGATCGCTCGGGTTCAGTAATGCATAGCCTGCAGTGCAATCGCTCGGGTTCAGTTAGAGCCCAACGCCTCGCACCCACGCGCGTGCGTGTACGAGAGAAATGCGCATCGCTCGGCCCCGACCACCCACCATAATAGGGAACACCCCGATATTTTCCTCGCCCTCGCTTCTACCATGGTTTTTTCCGTCATGGACGGCCCAAAGAATGTCATGCAGCTGCGTCTCCGGCCCGCCCAGGACGAAAAGACCATTTTATGTCATGATTTTTTGTCATAGAAGTAGGACCCCACCACATCTATGATGATACCATGTTTTTTCACAATTATTGTCATAGAAGTGTCATAAGTATGACCGAAAAAAATTTGGTTCGGCCCGAAATGTCACGGATGTGTATTTTTTTGTAGTGCTCCTCCATGGCCTCCGGTGATGATGGCCCCCTTCGGCAGGGTGTCGGAGAGGGCCTAGATTGATTTTTCATGGCTACAGAGGCTTGCGGCAGTGAAACTTCCAATCTAGGGTTCTTTTCGGAGGTTTGGGTATTTATAAGAATTTTTGGTGTCGGTCTCACGTCAAGGGGGTTCCCGAGGGGCCCACAATACCGGAGCACCCTCCCTGGGGGGTAGGGAGTGTCTAGATGGCATGTTGCCTCCTCGTCCACTTCCTGGCCCAGCTCTTCTGCTTTGGGGGTCTCTTTTGGTCCATAAAAAATCACCATAAATTTTTAGCCCAATCCGAGAACTTTTATTTCTTCACAAAAAACGACACCACGATAGTTCTGCTGAAAACAATGTCAGTCCGGGTTAGTTCTAATCAAATCATACCAAAACCATACAAAGTTGTTGTAAACATGGAATGAATACTTCATAAATTATAAATATGTTGGAGATGTATTAGCATCCTCGAGCTTAATTCCCGCACGTCCTCGAGTAGGTAAATGATAAAAGAAATAATTTATGAAGTGTGAATGCTAGCATAGTGCATAAATTTGATCAATGATAGTTCCAAACACTTTTTATAGCATCATTATATATCATAAATAGTAGCTCATCTCATAAAACTTCTCATGATCAAGTAACAAGCTATTCACATGTTAAAGTATAGACCACAAAGTTTCTTGAAAACTAACAAACTATGCTTTTAGCCACCAAACAATTGCAATTCATATTATTTTCAGGAAGGGTCTATGTAAGAGCTTTGATTTAGCAAATTCCACATACTCAACTATCATATAGTCTTCCATGATTGCTAACACTCAAAGCATATTTTTAGAACAAATAGCATCCGTCGAACACAGAGAAAGATAGGGGCTTAATGTTTCGCCTCCCAACTTATTTAGCATATAGATAATTGTCAACAATAATAATTCATGATCAAATATATTTGAATGGCCATATATGATTGGATCTTTCCCTACCACATGATGCTTTCCAAGTAAAGAATATTGAGGTTGAACTAAGAAGGAATACTATTGACTCTTGCATAAAATTAAATACATGAAAGTAAAAGATAGGCCCTTCGCAGAGGGAAGCAGAGGTTGTCATGCGCTTTTTAAACCCTTAATGCAAAGGAACATCACGTTGTATTGCCCTTTGTGATAGCAACCTTTATTATGCAGTCTGTCTCTTTTATTTCTTTACCATCATACGTTCGTACAACGCTTATTTTCCCTTACAATAAACGATCATACATATTTATGAGCATTTTTTATTGTTTTTTGCACCGATGACAACTTACTTGAAGGATCTTATTCAATCCATGGGTAGATATGGTGGACGCTCATGGCAAAAAATGGGGTTTAAGGATTTTTGGATGCACAATTGTATCTCTACTTAGTACAAATTTTTGGATAGCAAAAGATCCTAAGCAAGCACCACATGTTTGAAGGATCCATAACAATATAACTTCTATACAAATATTGAAGGAAATATGCCCTAGAGGCAACAATAAAGTTGTTATTTATATTTCCTTATATCATGCTAAATGTTTATTATTCATGCTACAATTATATTAACCGGAAACTTGATACATGTGTGGATACATAGACAAAATACAGTGTCCCTAGTAAGCCTCTACTAGACTAGCTCGTTAATCAAAGATGGTTAAGTTTCCTAACCATAGACATGTGTTGTCATTTGATGACCCGGATCACATCATTAGGAGAATGATGTGACGGACAAGACCCATCAGTTAGCTTAGCATAATGATCGTTAAGCTTTATTGCTATTGCTTTCTTCATGACTTATACATATTCCTTTGACTATGAGATTATGCAACTCCCGAATACTGGAGGAATACCTTGTGTGCTATCAAATGTCACAACATAACTGGGTGATTATTAAGATGCTCTACATGTATTTCTGAAGGTGTTTGTTGGGTTGGCATATATTGAGACTAGGATTTGTCACTCCGAGAATCGAAGAGGTATCTCTGGGCCCTCTCGGTAATGCACATTATAATAAGCCTTGCAAGCAATGTGACTAATGAGTTAGTTGCGGGATGATGCATTACGGAACGAGTAAAGAGACTTGTCGGTAATGAGATTGAACTAGGTATGAAGATACAGATGATCAAATCTCGGGCAAATAACATACCGATGACAAAGGGAATAACGTATGTAGTCATTACAGTTTGACCGATAAAGATCTTCGTAGAATATGTAGGAACCAACTAGCACATATGCCCGTGCGTTGCAACGGCAAGAAAAAAATATCGTGTTCCCCTAGCCGAAAAAGTATCCATTTTTCCTATCATGAAAAAGAATTGTGCTTTCAGCCAAATAATTTTTGTAAGACTGCTAAGGAATATATGGAATGCTTTGTTTGCAACTTCTCTATTTTATTTCGACTTCCACTATTTCATGTGCTATCCACTGACAAAGGTGCACTAATTGTACGTGGTTAATGTGAGACATATTAGTGTGAGAGATAGTAGGACGTGTGATATTGGGTTAACTGTTATAACTGGTTCGTTAACCGAAAACCGGAAACATGAATATTATATTTTCTAAACCCGAGACAATTTTCTCATGAGGAATCCTTTTGGAAAGCTCTATCAAATTGCATTATTAATTGTTGTATTGCATTTTGAGTTATCTCGTGTGCATACATGATATACTTATACATAAGAAAAAAAAATCTTGTTATGAGACATGAACACCGGAAAAAATATGCATATAAAAGCACTTATATATGATGGGTGATCGCGTGATGCATATGTACTACGAATGAGAGTGCATACTTGTGTATAAATAATTCTTGTCTAAAGAGTAGGGAGTGCCTTGCTAATACAATTTCTTTTGAATATACTGACAAAAAAATTTAGGAGTTGTTTGATGCATACCTGCACTTGTCATCATGCGTTAACATGTGCTTCTTGGTACCATACCACCAGCCATGGGAACAGCGGGCGCATCGGTCGTCCATGCACGGCTGAGCCGGTAAACCGGTCCGGCTCTCTCCCATTATTGATCCATGCATGCAATAGACCAAGTTTTTTTGCTCTATAAATTCTTTTCCTTTTTAAGGGCATAGCAAATTTCAATCCTTTCCTTCCCTGATTAATCCCTTTCCTTCTAAAGGCGAGGTGAGTTTTATTTGCTCAAGCCCACCCTGATTAGTTCCTTTCCTTCTTTAGGTAAGAGAGTTCTATTGCTTCCAGCCAGCCGTGCATGCATCTCTCTTTCTATCCTCCAGCCAACAACAAGTGTGCATGCATCTTCTCCTTTATTCTGCCTTTCTTGTTGTTTCCCACGCAATAGCTTTCTTAGGTGGGCTGGCTTGTCCTTGTGGTCTCAAAGCGTGCGGGCAGGGTTCGAGTCCCTTGTGACACAATTTTTTGATTTTTTTACATATGTCGCAGACGAAAAAAATGACGGACGAAAGGTGTTTGACGGACCAAAAAAAGTGGAGGACGGAGCGATGACGGACGAAAGGTGACTGATAGACCAAAAAAGTGGAGAAACGCTCCGTCCTTTATTATTAGGTAGATATATGAGCATCCAGGTTCCTCTATTGGTGCTCGGTCATGTCTACATAGTTCTCGAACCCGTAGGGTCCGCACGCTTAACGTTCAATGACGATTTATATTATGAGTTATGTGTTTTGGTGACCGAAGATTGTTCGGAGTCCCGGATGAGATCACGGACATGACAAGGAGTCTCGAAATGGTCGAGAGGTAAAGATTGATATATTGGACGATAGTATTTGGACACCGGAATGGTTTCGGGATGTTTCGGATATTTATCGGAGTACCGAGGGGTTACCGGAACCCCCCGGGGAAGTAATGGGCCAACATGGGGCCATAGGGGAAAGAGAGGGAAGCCCACAAGGGGTGGCGCCCCCCCCCCCATGGGCTGTCCGAATTGGACAAGGGGAAGGGGGCGCGTCCCCCCTTTCCTTTCCCCCTCTCCCTCTCCTTCCCTCTTTCCCCCTCCATGAGAAGGGAAAAAAGGACTGAATCCTACTAGGAGTGGAGTCCTAGTAGGACTCCCCCCTGGCGCGCCCCTTGGTGGCCAGCCTCCTCCTCCCCTCCTTTATATACGGGGGCAGGGGCACCCCAAAGCACAACATTTATTCTCTTAGCCGTGTGCGGTGCCCTCTCCACAGTTTACTCCTCCGGTCATAATGGCGTAGTGCTTAGGCGAAGCCCTGCGCGGATCACATCACCATCACCGTCACCACATCGTCGTGCTGACAAAACTCTCCCTCGACCCTTTGCTGGATCAAGAGTTCGAGGGATGTCATTGAGCTGAACGTCTGCTGAACTCGAAGGTGTCGTACGTTCGGTACTAGATCGGTTGGATCACGAAGACATTCAACTACATCAACCGCGTTAACCTAACGCTTCCGCTTTCAGTCTACGAGGGTACATGGACACACTTTCCCCCTCTCGTTGCTATGAATCTCCTAGATAGATCTTGCGTGATCGTAGGAAAATTTTGAAATTGCATTCTATGTTCCCCAACAGTGGCATCAGAGCTAGGTCTATGCGTAGATGATATGCACGAGTAGAACACAAAGAGTTGTGGGTGATAATAGTCATACTGCTTACAACCAATGTCCTATTTTGATTCGGCAGTATTGTTGGATGAAGCGGCTTGGACCAACCTTACATGACCACATGAGACCGGTTCCACCGACAGACATGCAACTTGTTTTGCATAAAGGTGGCTGGCGGGTGTCTGTTTCTCCAACTTTAGTTGAATCGAATTTGACTATGGCTGGTCCTTGTTGAAGGTTAAAATAGCACACTTGACGAAAAATCATTGTGGTCTTGATGCGTAGGTAAGAACGGTTATTGCTAGAAGCCCGTAGCAGCCACGTAAAACTTGCAATAACAAAGTAGAGGAAGTCTAACTTGTTTCTGCAGGGCGTGTTGTGATGTGATATGGTCATTACATGATGTGATATACGTTATCGTATGAGATGATCATGTTTTGTAAAAGTTGTCGGCAACTCCCAGGAGCCTTATGGTTGTCGCTTTATTGTATGAAATGCAATCGCCATGTAATTGCTTTACTTTATCACTATGAGGTCGGGATAGTCGTAGAAGCAATAGTTGGCGAGACAACAACGATGCTGTGACGGAGATCAAGGTGTCAAGCCGGTGACGATGGAGATCATGACGGTGCTTTGGAGATGGAGATCAAAGGCACAAGATGATGACTGCCATATCATGTCATATATTTTGATTGCATGTGATGTTTATCTTTTACGCATCTTATTTTTCTTAGTACGGCGGTAGCATTATAAGATGATCCCTCACTAAAATTTAAAGGTATAAGTGTTCTCCCTGAGTATGCACCATTGCGACAATTCATCGTGCCGAGACACCACGTGATGATCGGGCGTGATAACTCTACGTTCACATACAACGGGTGCAAGATAGTTTTGCACATGCAGAATACTCGGGTTAAACTTGATGAGCCTAGCATGTACAGACATGGCCACGGAACACTAAGACCGAAAAGTCGAACGTGAATCATATAGTAGATATGATCAACATAGAGATGTTCACCATTGAAAACTACTCCATCTCATGTGATGATCGGACATGGTTTAGTTGATATGGACCACGTGATCATTTAGATGACTCGAGGGATGTCTATCTAAGTGGGAGTTCTTAAGTAATTTGATTAACTGAACTTTAATTTATCATGAACTTAGTCCTGATAGTATTTGCAAATTATGTTGTAGATCAATAGCTCGCGTCGTAGCTCCCCTATGTTTTTGATATGTTCCTAGAGAAGACTAAGTTGAAAGATGATAGTAGCAATGATTCGGACTGGGTCCGTGATCTGAGGATTATCCTCATTGATGCACATAAGAATTATGTCCTTGATGCACCGCTAGGTGACAGACCTATTGCACGAGTTGATGCAGACGTTATGAACATTTTAACAAGCTCGGTACGATGACTATTGGATAGTTTAGTGCACCATGCTTTACAGCTTAGAACCGGGACTTCAAAACTATTTTGAATGCCACGGAGCATATGAGATGTTCCAAGAGCTGAAATTGGTATTTCAGACTCATGCCCGAGTCGACAGGTATGAGACCTCTGACAAGTACTTTGCCTACAAGATGGAGGAGAATAGCTCAACCAGTGAGCATGTGCTCGGAATATCTGGGTACTACAATCGCTTGAATCATGTGGGAGTTAATCTTCCAGATAAGATAGTGATTGATAGTGTTCTCTAGTCACTATCACCAAGTTGCTAGAACTTCGTGATGAACTATAATATGCAAGGGATGACGAAAACGATTCCCAAGCTCTCCGCGATGCTGAAATCAGCGAAGGTAGAAATCAAGAAATATCATAAAGTCTTGATAGTTAACAAGACCACTAGTTTCAAGATAAAGGGCAAGAGAAAGAAAGGGAACTTCAAACAGAATGGCAAGCAAGTTGCCACTCCCATGAATAAGCCCAAGTCTGGACCTTAGCCTGAAACTGAGTGCATCTACTGCAAAGGGACTGGTCACTAGAAGCAGAACTGCCCCAAGTATCTGGCGGATAAGAAGGATGGCAAAGTGAACAAAGGTATATTTGATATACAGATTATTGATGTGTACTTTACTAGTTCATAGCAACCCCTGGGTATTTGATACCGGTTAGTTGCTAAATTTAGTAACTCAAAACAAGAGTTGCAGAATGAACAGAGACTAGTTAAGGACGAGGTGACGATGTGTGTTGGAGGTAATTACAAGGTTGATAAAATCACCATCGCACACTCCCCCTACCTTTGGGATTAGTGTTGACCTAAATAAATGTTATTTGGTGTTTGTGTTGAGCATGAATATGATTGGATCATGTTTATTGTGATACGATTATTCATATAAGTCAGAGAATAATTGTTGTTCTGTTTACATGAATAAAACCTTATATGGTCATACACCCAATGTGAATGGTTTATTGAATCTCAATCGTAGTGATACACATATTCATAAAATTGATGCCAAAAGATGGAAAGTTGATAATGATAGTGCAACATACTTGTGGCACTGCCGTTTAGGTCATATTGGTGTAAAGCGCATGAAGAAACTCCGTGCGGATGGACTTTTGGAATCACTTGATTATGAATCATTTGATACTTGCGAACCATGCCTCTTGGGCAAGATGACTAAAACTCCGTTCTCTGAAACAATGGAGCGAGCCACTTACTTATTGGAAATAATACATACCAATGTATGCGGTTCGATGAGTGTTGAGGCTCGCGGCGGGTATCGTTATTTTCTGACCTTCATAGATGATTTGAGCAGATATGGGTATATCTACTTGATGAAACACAAGTCTGAAACATTTGAAAAGTTCAAAGAATTTCAGAGTGAAGTGGAGAATCATCATAAAAGGAAAATAAAGTTTCTACGATCTGATCGCGGAGGCGAATATTTGAGTTACGAGTTTGGACTTCATTTAAAACAGTGTGGAATAGTTTCACAACTCACGCCACCTAGAACACCACAGCATAATGGTGTGTCCGAACTTTGTAACCGTACTTTATTAGATATGGTGCGATCTATGATTTCTCTTACCGATTTACCACTATCGTTTGGGGGTTATGCATTAGAGACAGCTGCATTCATGTTAAATAGGGCACCGTCTAAATCCGTTGAGACGACACCGTATGAACTGCAGTTTAGCAAGAAACATAAGTTGTCGTTTCTTAAAGTTTGGGGTTGCGATGCTTATGTAAAAAAGCTTCAGCCTGATAAGCTCGAACCTAAATCGGAGAAGTGTGTCTTCATAGGATACCCAAAAGAAACTATTGGGTACACGTTCTATCACAGATCCGAAGGCAAGATCTTTGTTGCTAAGAATGGATCCTTCTAGAGGAGTTTCTCTCGAAAGAAGTGAGTGGGAGGAAAGTAGAACTTGATGAGGTAATTGTACCTTCTCTCGAATTGGAAAGTAGCTCATCATAGAAAACTGTTCCCGTGATGTCTACACCAACTAGTGAGGAAGTTAATGATGATGATTATGGAACTTCAGATCAAGTTACTACCGAACCTCATAGGTCAACCAGAGCATGTTCCGCACTAGAGTGGTACGGTAATCCTATTCTGGAAGTCACGTTACTAGACCTTGACGAACCTACGAACTATGAGGAAGTGATGATGAGCCCAGATTTCGATAAATGGCCTGAGGCCATGAAATCTGAGATAGGATCCATGTATGAGAACAAAGTATGGATTTTGATTGACTTGCCCGATGAGCGGCGAGCCATTGGGAATAAATGGATCTTCAAGAGGAAGACAGATGTTGACAGTAGTGTTACTATCTACAAAGCTTGAATTGTCGCAAAAGGTTTTCGACAAGTTCAAGGTGTTGACTACGATGAGATTTTCTCACTTGTATCGATGCTTAAAGTCTGTCTAAATCATGTTAGCAATTGCCGCATTTTATGAAATCTGGCAAATGGATGTCAAAACTGCATTCCTTAATGGATTTATTAAAGAAGAGTTGTATATGATGCAACCAAAAGGTTTTCTCAATCCTAAAGGTGCTAACAAAGTGTGCAAGCTCCAGCGATCCATCTATGGACTGGTGCAAGCATCTCGAAGTTGGAATATATGCTTTGATGAGTTGATCAAAGCATATAGTTTTATATAGACTTGCGGTGAAGCCTCTATTTACAAGAAAGTGAGTGGGAGCACTACAACCTTTCTGGTAAGTATATGTGAATGACATATTGTTGATCGGAAATGATGTAGAATCTTCTGGAACGCATAAAGGAGTGTTTGAAAGGAGTTTTTCAAAAGAAGGACCTCAGTGAAGCTACTTACATATTGGGCATCAAGGTCTATAGAGATAGATCAGGACGCTTGATAAGAATTTCGATGAGTACATACCTTGATAAGATTTTGAAGGAGTTCAAAATGGATTAGTCAAAGAAGGAGTTCTTGCCTGAGTTGTAAGGACGAACTTGAGTAAGACTCAAAACCCGACCACCGCAGAAGATAGAGAGAGAATGAAAGTCATTCCATATGCCTCAGCCATAGGTTCTATAAAGTATGCCATACTATATGCCAAACCTATTGTGTACCTTGCCATGAGTTTGGCAAGGGGGTACAATAGTGATCTAGGAGTAGATCACTAGACAGCAGTCAAGGTTATCCTTAGTTACCTAAGAGGACTAAGGAAATATTTCTCGGTTATGAGGTAATAAAGAGTTCGTCGTAAAGAGTTACGTCGATGCAAGATTTTACACCAGTCCAGATGACTCTGAGTATCAATCTGGATACATATTGAAAGTGGGAGCAATTAGCTAGAGTAGCTCCGTGCAGAGCATTGTAGACATAGAAATTTGCAAAATATATATGGATTTGAATATGGCAGACCCGTTGACGAACCTATCTCACAAGCAAAACATGATCACCTTAGTACTCTTTGGGTACTAATCACATGGTGATGTGAACTAGATTATTGACTCTAGTAAACCCTTTGAGTGTTGGTCACATGGCGATGTGAACTACGGGTGTTAATCACATGGTGATGTGAATTATTGGTGTTAATCACATGGTGATGTGAACAAGGTTATTGACTCTAGTGCAAGTGGGAGACTGAAGGAAATATGCCCTAGAGGCAATAATAAAGTTGTTATTTATATTTCCTTATATCATGATAAATGTTTTATTATTCATTCTAGAATTGTATTAACCGGAAACTATATACACGTGTGGCATAGACAAAACACCGTGTCTCTAGTAAGCCTCTACTAGACTAGCGTTAATCAAAGATGGTTAAGTTTCCTAACCATAGACATGACTTGTCATTAGATGAACGGGATCACATCATTAGGGAATGATGTGATGGACAAGACCCATCCGTTAGCTTAGCATAATGATCGTTAAGTTTTATTGTTATTGCTTTCTTCATGACTTATACATATTCCTTTGACTATGAGATTATGAAACTCCCGAATACCGGAGGAATACCTCGTGTGCTATTGATACGTCTCCAACGTATCTACTTTTCCAAAGACTTTTGCCTTTGTTTTGGAACTAACCCAGACTGACGCTGTTTTCAGCAGAACTACCATGGTGTTATTTTTGTGCAGAAATAAAAGTTCTCGGAATGACCTGAAACTTCACGGACACTATTTTTGGAATTAATAAAATATATTGGGGAAAGAATCGGCACCAGGGGGCCCACACCCTGTCCACGAGGGTGCAGGGCGCGCCCCCTGCCTCGTGGGCCCCCTGAGACTCCACCGACCTCAACTCCAAATCCATATATTCACGTTCGGGGAGAAAAAAAATTAGAGAGAAGGACTCATCGCGTTTTACAATGCGGAGCCGCCACCAAGCCCGAATCTCTCTCGGGAGGGTTGATCTAGAGTCCGTTCGGGGCTCCGCAGAGGGGAATCCGTCGCTGTCATCATCATCAACCATACTCCATCACCAATTTCATGATGCTCACCGCTGTGCGTGAGTAATCCCATCGTAGGCTTGCTGGACGGTGGTGGGTTGGATGAGATTTACCATGTAATCGAGTTAGTTTTGTTAGGGTTTGATCCCTAGTATCCATTATGTTCTAAGATTGATGTTGCTATGACTTTGCTATGCTTAATGCTTGTCATTAGGGCCCAAGTGACATGATTTCAGATCTGAACCTATTATGTTTTCATGAATATATGTGTGTTCTTGATCCTATCTTGCAAGTCAATAGTCACCTACTATGTGTTATGATCCGGCAACCCCGAAGTGACAATAATCGGGACCACTCCCGGGGATGACCGTAGTTTGAAGAGTTCATGTATTCACTAAGTGTTAATGCTTTGGTCTAGTACTCTATTAAAAGGGGGCCTTAATATCCCTTAATTTACAATAGGACCCCGCTGCCACGGGAGGGTAGGACAAAAGATGTCATACAAGTTCTTTTCCATAAGCATGTATGACTATATTCGGAATACATGCCTACATTACATTGATTAACTGGAGCTAGTTCTATGTCACACTATGTTATAACTGTTGCATGAGGAATTGCATCTGACATAATTATCCATCACTGATCCATTCCCTACGAGCTTTCACATATTGATCTTTGCGTAGTTAATTTTTGTTGCTATTGTTAGAATTACTACAAAGCTGCTACTTTTACTTTTGCCACTGTTACCGTTACTTCCATACTACTTTGCTACTAAATATTTGCTGTAGATATTAAGTCTTTCAGGTGTGGTTGAATTGACAACTCAATTGCAAATACTTGAAAATATTCTTTGGATCCCCTTGTGTCGAATCAATAAACTTGGGTTGAATACTCTACCCTCGAAAACTGTTGCGATCCCCTATACTTGTGGGTTATCAAGACTATTTTCTGGCGCCATTGCCGGGGAGCATAGCTCTATTCTTTGAGTCACTTGGGATTTATATCTATTGATCACTATGAGTAACTTTAAAGATGAAAGAACTAAGATTTTTCCCTCAAATATGAGGGGAGGTAAGGAACTGCCATCTAGCTCTGCACTTGATTCACCTTTTCTTTTGAGTAAACTTGCGACACCTACACCTGTTATTGATTCTAGTATTTCGCATATTATTAATGATGCCACTTCTGCTATGCATGATGCTTATGATGAAACTACTTCTATGCTTGATAATACTGTGCCACTAGGTGAATTTCTTGATGAACAACTTCCTAGGGTTAGAGAGAATGAAATTATTGAAATAGATAATATTGATGAAAGTGATGATGAAGATTCTCCCCCTAGATATGAATTGCCTGATGGGCCTGAGGGTTATGTTATGGATGAAGAAACTGCTAGAGACTTTTTTGGTTGCAAAGATGGATATGATCTTAAGAAACTATTAGCTAAGCTGAAAGAAAATTCTTTGAATGCTAGAATGAAATATGACCCTGCTTGTGCTACTTCACCTATCTGTATTTCTGATAAGGATTATGATTTCTCTGTCGATCCTGAGTTGATTACTTTGGTTGAATCTAATCCTTTTTATGGCTATGAATCTGAAACTGTTGTGGCACATCTTACTAAATTGAATGATATAGCCACCCTATTTACTCATGAAGAAAAAATTCGTTACTACTATATCCTTAAGCTATTTCTGTTCTCGTTAAAGGGTGATGCTAAAACGTGGTTTAATTCTCTTGCTCCTGGTTGTGTGCATAGTCCCCTGGATATGATTTATTACTTCTCTGCTAAATATTTCCCTGCTCATAAGAAACAAGCTGCCTTAAGGGAAATATATAATTTTGTGCAAATTGAAGAAGAGAGTCTCCCACAAGCTTGGGGGAGGCTTCTCCGGTTACTTAATGCTTTGCCTGATCATCCTCTCAAGAAAAATGAAATACTTGATATCTTTTATAATGGACTAACCGATGCTTCCAGAGACCACCTGGATAGTTGTGCTGGTTGTGTTTTCAGGGAAAGAACTGCTGAGCAAGCTGAATTGCTATTGAATAATATATTGAGTGATGATAATGATTGGACACTTCCTGAACCAACTCCTAAGCCAACTCCAAAGAAAAGGGGTATTCTATTTCTCAGTCCTGAAGATATGCAAGAGGCAAGAAATCTATGAAAGAAAAGGGTATTAAAGCCGAAGATGTTAAGAATTTACCACCTATTGAAGAAATACATGGCCTTGATAACCCGACACAGGTAGTAAAGGTAAAGTCTCTCTATAGATTTGATGAGGGTGACATTCCTCGTAATAAGTCTACTAGCCAATGCTTAGATGAGTTTGATGATTTTATAGTTAAACAAGAAAACATCAATACTTATGTTGGTAGACAATTGAAACGTAATGCTTATATGATTGAATACTTGAGTGATTATATGTCTAGAGTTAAAGGTGAACTTAAACTTATTAGTAAACATGCTTCTATGGTTACCACTCAGGTAGAACAAGTGCTTAAAGCACAAGATGATTTGCTCAAAGAATTAAATAATAAGAAAAATAATAATGTTGTTAGAGTTGTGACTAGAGGGGGTAGAATGACTCAGGAACCTTTGTATCCTGAGGGCCACCCTAAGAGAATTGAGCAAGATTCTCAGAGAACTAATCTTGATGCACCTAGTCCTTCTAAGAAGAAGAAAAAGAAAAATGATAGGACTTTGCATGCTTCTAGTGAACCTGTTGTTGACACACCTAAGAATCTCAATGATATTTCTATTTCTGATGCTGAAACACAATCTGGTAATGAACATGAACCTAGTGATAATGTTAATGATGATGTTCATGTTGATGCTCAAACTAGCAATAACAATGATGTAGAGATTAAACCTGTTGTTGATCTTGATAACCCACAATCAAAGAATCAATGTTATGATAAGAGAGACTTCGTTGCTAGGAAGCACGGTAAAGAAAGAGAACCATGGGTTCAGAAACCCATGCATTTTCCTCCTAAACCATCCAAGAAAAAGGATGATGAGGATTTTGAGCGCTTTGCTGAAATGATTAGACCTATATTTTTGCGTATGCGTTCAACTGATATGCTTAAAATGAATCCTTATGCTAAGTATATGAAAGATATTGTTATAAATAAAAGAAAGATACCGGAAGCTGAAATTTCCACCATGCTTGCCAATTATACTTTTAAAGGTGGAATACCAAAGAAACTAGGAGATCCCGGAGTACCAACTATACCATGCTCCAATAAGAGAAACTATGTTAAAACTACGTTATGTGATATTGGAGCTGGTGTTAGTGTTATGCCTCTCTCTTTATATCGTAGACTTGATTTGAATAAGTTGACACCTACTGAAATATCTTTGCAAATGGCTGATAAATCAACTGCTATACCTGTCGGTATTTGTGAGGATGTGCCTATTGTGGTTGCAAACGTTACTATTCTAACAGACTTTGTTATTCTTGATATTCCCGAGGACGATAGTATGTCGATTATACTTGGTAGACCCTTTTTGAATACTGCAGGGGCTGTTATTGATTGCAACAAAGGCAATGTCACTTTTCATGTTAATGGTAAGGAGCATATGGTACACTTTCCAAGGAAACAACCTCAAGTCCACAGTATAAATTCTATTGGAAAATTTTCAACGATTATCATTGGAGGTTTTGAATTTCCTCTTCCTACTGTCAAGAAGAAATATGATATTCTTATTGTTGGGGACGTGCATATCCCCGTTGAGGTAACCTAGTGTTATTCGAAAATTCTCCGGTTCCATGTTATTCGGAAAGAGTTTGTTAACAAGACTTGATCAACCTTGTTAGTGGATTCCTTTTGATGAGAATGAGATGGATGAAGTTAGAAAGCACAACTCTCTGTACCCCCCCTTTTACTTTCTGTTATTTAGATTAAATAAAGCAAAAATAGTATTTTCTGTCTATTTTCTGAATTATCCTTGCAATAAAAAATACCCCAAAAATAGAAGTTCTCCAAACGTCCCAAAAATGAAATATGATTTTTTGTAGAATCTTTAAGAATATCTGGCATTGAGAACAGACCAAGGGGCCCCACCATCTAGCCACGAGGGTGTAGGGCACGCCCACCCCCCTAGGGCGTGCCCCTTGACTCGTGGGCCCCACGTGGACCCCCTCTACTTATTCCAGGACCCACTCACTTCGTCTTCCTCCAGAAAAAATCCTCCCATTGCTCAAACCCGTGTTCTAGCTCATCTTGCTGCCATTTTCGATCTCTTTGCTCAAAGATCCATTCACAAAACTGTTTGGGGAGATTGTTCTTTGGTATGTGACTCCTCCAATGGTCCAATTAGTTTTCGTTCTAGTGCTTTATTTATTGCAAATTTTTCTGCTTAGGTGACCCTGTTCTTGAGCTTGCGTGTCAAATTTATATGGTCAAAAGTAGTTTTAATGCATGATATAATCTCTAGGCCCTTGTGGGAGTAGTTGCTATCAATCTTGTTGAGTTTGGTTCACTTTTATTTTGAGTCACTAAAAATTTCAGAAATTTTTAGAGGAATAAAATGTTGAAGAGATTGTTGAGAGGCTCTTCGAGCCGAAGCTCAAAGGATAAGCAGAATGAGGAAAATAAAAAGCACAAATACAATCTTCCTCGCACTGCGGAGGTTCGGCTGTGCGAATGGCCTTGTGATGCGTTCTTGAGAGCCGCCAGAATTTATGTTGATTTTTATCACTTGGCTGAGAATGCAGGCCTCACCGACTTCCTCCACGACCAGCGCGAACAGTATCTCCTACTCGCTAATATTTTCGTGCAAAATTTTTATTTCCATGCTAAGAAATCACCACCTTCAGTGGAGTTTCACTTATATGATGAGGTTAAGGATATGTCACTTCATGATTTTTGTCGGGTCTGCAAGTTACCCTTTGTGGGCAGCATTGAGGAACCACACAGTAGTGATGTGGATGAATTTATTGATAGAATTGCTGTAGGGGAAACAAGAAAAGTTTCTGATGCGAGAATTACTAGTATATATTTTCCTGTTCTACGTTACTTTGCAATATTTGCTAGTGCTTAATTGGTCGCGGGAACAGTGGAAATCTTAGTGCTCCTAATCTTGTCATTTTGCGCCATGCTTTGTTTCGTGATACAACTTTCAGCATAGGCGCTATTATTGCTAAACAATTAAGTTTGAACCGTGCAAAGGGCCCCATCTTCGGAGGCATCTTTGCTTCACGCCTTGCTGCACACTTTGAGATACCTATTAGGCATTATGAGAAAGAGGAAAAGTTGCTACCCCCTGTTTTCCTTGATTACAAGAGTATGGTAGCACATGACTTTATTGTTAAAAATAAGAAGAAGATGCTTAAGTACAATCTGATATTTGATAAAACTCACTATGAGACTATTACCTTGCCTGCGCCCTCTTTGTTTAATATACTTTCAGGCACGCACCTCATCTTGCCATAGGCCATTTATGCATACTGGAGCCTGACACAAGTTCCAGAGCCTGAGCCTGAGGCACCACTTGACCCTTATCGACAGTCTGTTTATCAGTGGGATCTGGAGGAGCTAGCCAACTAGTGGCACCCTGAGGACCTTCCTCGGTACACTGGAGAGGGTAGCTTCAATCCGTGGCCATAGACCAATCTAGGCCAAAAGCCTAAGCTTGGGGGAGTACGTATTTCTCACCGACATTACTTTCATGTTCACACACTCATACCAATTGTCGGTGCTCATACTTTTTCATTGTACAATCCATGCTAGTTTATTTTCTTTTCTAAGTCTTTTTCTTGTGTGTTTGAAAAACCTTAAGAAAAACCAAAAAAATTAGTTATAGCTTTTAGCTAGTTTACTTTCCATGCCTGTAGTAGTAACTAAAATGAAAACCCCAAAAGATTTCTCGTTCTTCTTTTGTTTGTTGGGAGCTTTCCCGTGTAAATAGTTTTATTTCTTTTCTTTTCTTTGGGGGTCGAGAGGAGAAGACCATGATGAAAATGTTGAGTGGCTCTCATATGCATTATTGTTGATTTAACAAAGAGCCTGTATTACCTTGTATTGAATGCTTGCAGATTCCAGCTTAGTCCAATGCACGTGCACTATTATTATTATGCACACCGTTCGGTCGTGCAAGTGAAAGGCAATAATGACGATATATGATGGACTGATTGAGATGAGAGAACCTGGTATGAACTCGACCTATCTTGTTTTTGTAAATATTATTAGTTCATCGTTCCTGATTCAGCCTATTATGCATGAAACATGTTTGCAATGACAATTAGAGATTATAGTTTCTCATGCCATGCTTAATTTGCTAGGAGTTTATAATGGTTTACCTTGCATGCCAACATGCTATTAAAATAGTTGTGATGTTGTATGATGGGTGGTATCCTCCTTTGAACGATTCGAGTGGCTTGACTTGGCACATGTTCACACATGTAGTTGAAACAAAATCAACATAGCCTCCACGATATTTATGTTCATGGTGATTTATATCCTACTCATACTTGCACTCATTGTTGATTAATCTTAGTGCATGTTCATGATTGTTGTCGCTCTCTAGTTGGTCGCTTCCCAGTCTCTTTATAGCCTTCACTTGTACTAAGCAGGAATACTGCTTGTGCATCCACTTCCATAAACCCCAAAGTTATTCCATATGAGTCCACCATACCTTCCTATATGTGGTATTTACCTGTCGTTCCAAGTAAATTTGTATGTGCCAAACTCTAAACCTTCAAATAAAATTCTATTTTGTATGCTCGAATAGCTCATGTATCAACTAGGGTTGTCTATATCTTCCATGCTAGGTGGGTTATTCTCACAAGGAGTGGACTCCGCTCCTCATTCACGAGAAAATGGCTGGTAACCGGGATGCCCAGTCCCATGCTTAAATCGAAATAATTGCAAACAGAACTCCCCCAGGATTGTTGTTAGTTGGAGGCACCCATTGTGGTGGGGGATATAAACTTTACCATTCTACTTGGGAACCTCCTATAATGTGTGTAGAATGGAAGATAACGAGATCTCTTGGTTGTTATGTTGACAATGAAAGTATGCCACTCAAAATATTATTTATCTCTGTTTCAAAACTCGAGCTCTGGTACCTTTGCAAATCCCTGCTTCCCTCTACGAAGGACCTATCTATTTACTTTTATGTTGAGTCATCGTCCTCTTATTAAAAAGCACCAGTTGGAGAGCATCGTTGTCATTTGCATGCATTACTATTAATTTACATTGAGTATGACTGTGACTGGATCTCTTTTACCATGAATTACAATGTCTAGTCAGTCCTTGATCTTCAGTGGTGCTCTACATTTATGTTTTGCGGTCTCAGAAAGGGCTAGCACGATACCATCTTATTATATCATATTATGATTGTTTTGAGAAAGTGTTGTCATCAGACATTTATTATTATTGCTCGCTAGTTGATTATGCCATTGACATGAGTAAATATGAGACCTAAATGTTATTGTGAATATGGTTAGTTCACAATCTTTGCTGAAAACTTGAATGCTAGATTTACATATTTGCAACAACAAGATCAAACAGAGTTTGTAAAAGTTTTTCTTTATCACTTTCAGTTTGTCAACTAAATTGCTTGAGGACAAGCAAAGGTTTAAGCTTGGGGGAGTTGATACGTCTCCAACGTATCTACTTTTCAAACACTTTTTCCCTTGTTTTGGACTCTAACTTGCATGATTTGAATGGAACTAACCCGGACTGATGCTGTTTTCAACAGAACTGCCATGGTGTTATTTTTGTGCAAAGATAAAAGTTCTTGGAATGACCAGAAACTTCACAGACAATATTTTTGGAATTAATAAAAAATATTGGCAAAAGAATCAGCACCATGGGGCCCACACCCTATCCATGAGGGTGCAGGGCGCGCCCACCCCCCTGGGGCGTGCCCCCTGCCTCGTAGGCCCCCTGAGACTCCACCGACCTCAACTCCAACTCCATATATTCATGTTCGAGGAGAAAAAAAATCAGAGAGAAGGATTCATCGTGTTTTACGATACGGAGCCGCCGCCAAGCCCTAATCTCTCTCAGGAGGGCTGATCTGGAGTTCATTCGGGGCTCCGCAGAGGGGAATCCATCACCGTCGTCATCATCAACCATCCTCCATCACCAATTTCGTGATGCTCACCGCCGTGCGTGAGTAATCCCATCGTGGGCTTGCTGGACGGTGATGGGTTGGATGAGATTTACCATGTAATCGAGTTAGTTTTGTTAGGGTTTGATCCCTAGTATCCATTATGTTCTAAGATTGATGTTGCTATGACTTTGCTATGCTTAATGCTTGTCACTAGGGCCCGAGTGCCATGATTTCAGATCTGAATCTATTATGTTTTCATGAATATATGTGAGTTCTTGATCCTATCTTGCAAGTCAATAGTCACCTACTATGTGTTATGATCCGGCAACCCCGAAGTGACAATAATCGGGACCACTCCCGGTGATGACCGTAATTTTAGGAGTTCATGTATTCCCTAAGTGTTAATGCTTTGGTCCGGTACTCTATTAAAAGGAGGCCTTAATATCCCTTAGTTTCCAATAGGACCCTGCTGGCACGGGAGGGTAGGACAAAAGATGTCATGCAAGTTCTTTTCCATAAGCACGTATGACTATATTCGGAATACATGCCTATATTACATTGATGAACTGGAGCTAGTTCTATGTCACCCTATGTTATAACTGTTGCATGAGGAATCACATCCGACATAATTATCCATCACTGATCCATTGCCTACGAGCTTTTCACATATTGATCTTTGCTTAGTTACTTTTTTTGTTGCTACTGTTACAATTACTACAAAGATGCTACTTTTACTTTTGCCACTGTTACCGTTACTTCCATACTACTTTGATACTAAATATTTTGCTACAAATATTAAGTCTTTCAGGTGTGGTTGAATTGACAACTCAACTGCTAATACTTGAGAATATTCTTTGGCTCCCCTTGTGTCGAATCAATAAATTTGGGTTGAATACTCTACCCTCGAAAACTGATGTGATCCCCTATACTTGTGGGTTATCAGCTATCAAACGTCCCAACGTAACTGGGTGACTATAAATATGCTATACAGGTATCTCTGAAGGTGTTTGTTGGGTTGGCATATATCGAGATTAGGATTTGTCACTCCGAGTATCGGAGAGGTATCGCTGGGCCCTCTCGGTAATGCACATCATAATAAGCCTTGCAAGCAATGTGACTAGTGAGTTAGTTGCGGGATGATGCATTATGGAATGAGTAAAGAGACTTGCCGGTAACGAGATTGAACTAGGTATGAAGATACCGAAGATCGAATCTTGGGCAAGTAACATACCGATGACAAGGGGAATAATGTATGTTGTTATTACAGTTTGACCGATAAAGATCTTCGTAAAATATGTAGGAACCAATATGAGCATCCAGGTTCTGCTATTGGTTATTGATTGAAGATGTGTCTCGGTCATTTCTACATAGTTCTCGAACCCGTAGGGTCCGCACGCTTACCGTTCGATGACGATTTGTATTATGAGTTATGTGTTTTGGTGACCGAAGATTTTTTGGAGTCCTGGATAAGACCAGGGACATGACGAGGAGTCTCAAAATGGTCGAGAGGTAAAGACTGAGATATTGGACGATAGTATTTGGACACCGGAATGGTTTTGGGACGTTTCGGATACTTGTCGGAGTACCTAGGGGTTACCGGAACCCCCAGGGGAAGTAATGGGCCAACATGGGCCATAGGGGAGAGAGAGGGAAGCCCACAAAGGGTGGCGGGCGCCCCCCATGGGCTGTCCGAATTGGACAAGGGGAAGGGGGCGCGGCCCCCCTTCCTTTCCCCCTTTCCCTCTCCTTCCCTCTTTCCCCCTCCATGAGAAGGAGAAAAAAGGGGGCGAATCCTACTAGGAGTGGAGTCCTCGTAGGACTCCCCCCTTGGCACGCCCCTTGGTGGCCGGCCTCCTCCTCCCCTCCTTTATATACGGGGGCCCGGGGCACCCCAAAGCACAACAGGTATTCTCTTAGGCGTGTGTGGTGCCCCCTCAGCAGTTTACTCCTCAGGTCACATTGTCGTAGTACTTAGGCGAAGCCCTGCGCGGGTCACATCACCATCACATTCACCATGCCGTCGTGCTAACGAAACTCTCCCTGTACCCTCTGCTGGATCAAGAGTTCGAGGGACGTCATCGAGCTGAATGTGTGCTGAACTCGGAGGTGTCGTACGTTTGATACTAGATCGGTTGGATCCCGAAGACGTTCGACTACATCAACCATGTTAACCTAATGCTTTTGCTTTCGGTCTATGAGGGTACGTGGACACACTCTCCCCCTCTCATTGCTATGCATCTCCTAGATAGATCTTCTGTGATCGTAGGAAAATTTTGAAATTGCATGCTACGTTCCCCAACAAATATACCCAAACATAACTCATTACGTTGTCTTCCCTGTCCAATTTCAAGTAATTTGCTCAAGTTTGGAATTAATTAATGGGTCTCACAATCATAGAAGATGTCCAAGATAGTATATTTATATGTGAAATCTCTCTTCCTTCAATATTCTTTCAGGAATTGTTCAAGTGACGAATGTGGTGTTTGCTAAATTTCAATAAATTTTACGACCTATACTTCACATATGTGAAGTCATTACTCCCCATGGGATAAGCATATGAAACATATATAATTTCAGATTTATGATATTCAATTCATCGAACCATTTACTCATAGGATATAAGTGAAGCACGAGAGTAAATGACAAACTACTCCAAAAAGATATAAGTGAAGAATAATGAGTAGTCAAATAGTTAAATAGCCATGTGAGGACTCTCTCTCATTCAAGATTTTAGATCCAATGATTTTATTCAAACAACTAGTAAAATTAAAATACGCTCCAGGCAAAACACATATCATGTGATGAATAAAAATATAGCTCCAAGTAAGGTATACCGATAGTGTTGAAGACGAAAGAGGGGATGCCTTCCAGGGCATCCCCAAGATTAGTTCCTTGGGTCTTCCTCAAATATTACCTTGGGGTGCCTTGGGCATCCCCAAGCTGAGTGTCATTCCACTCTGTATTCTCCTCATATCGATATCTCACCCAGAACTTGAAAACTTCAATCACACAAAACTTGACGGAACTTCATGAGATAGGTTAGTATGATAAAGGGCAAACCATTCAATTTGGTACTGTCAAAGAAAACATTAATAATTGTCCTCACACAGTTCCTACTGTACCTTATCATTTCCACAATTTATATTGAGCGATATAAGCCTTAGAAACTAGAAAACAAGCAAACTATGCATTGAAAACAGAATCTGTCAAAAACAGAACAGTCGGTAATAATCTGGACAACATCCATACTTCTGTAAATACAAAAATTCTGAAAAATTAGGAAAACATGAGAAATTTGTATATAAATATTGTGTAAGAAATTCAGAATTTTATCGCATTCTAGTAAATTTAAACAATTCTGTTACTGAAAGCAAAAGTTTCTGTTTTTGCATAGAATCAAGTCAACTATCATCCACACTACCCCAAAGGCTTTACTTGGCATTTTATTGAAACAAAAACTATAAAACATGATTACTACAGTAGCTTACTCATGTGAACACACAAAAACAGTAGGTATAAATGTTGGGTTGTCTCCCAACAAGCATTTTTTCTTTAAAGCTTTTTAGCTAAACAGTGATATTTTAATTATACTCTTCCAAGCCAAATTTCGATGATAATTTTATTCATACTCTAGAAGATATAAGTGAAGTTCACAGAGCATTATACAATTAATATAGATTCACCAATATCCAAACTCAAAATATATAAGTGAAGCACACGAAGCATTCTATAAAGCCACACTCAAAAGATTTAAGTGAAGCACAAAGAGCATTCTATAAAGGCATACTCAAAAGATTTAAGTGAAGCACATGAAACATTCTATAAATCAATGAAGGACTATCTCATACTAGCAAGGTGCATAAAGGAAAAAAGAAAAGGAAAAAAATAAACAGGCGCGCAACCGTGCGACACGCTAAATAAGTTTGCAACGCCAAAATAGCTACTTTTTGCATGCCGCAGAGCGTGGCTCCAGCGACCGCTACAAAAAATTCTGTGTGCGCACCGGTCCAGCAGACACGCTAACTTATAGCACGAGCGAGCAGCCGATGCTTGCAACATGTTCATTTTGACAATATGATGATATTACACACATTATGCACAAAAAAGATATAGCATAGTTCAATTGCATGTCACATCAACAATCATGCCACATCATCATCCAACCAAGTTCAAAATCACCAAACCAAGTTCATGACATAAAATTTCACACAAACAAATGGCACATCAACAATCATGCCGCATCATCATTGTCCTCCTCTTCCTCCGATTTTTCATCCTCATCTGAAGACGATTCTTCCTTCTCCTCTTCATTGTCACGCCTACATCATCACGGGGACCTCAAAAGGTGTTGGCAAGATCTCCAACGGCATCATGCGAAGGTATGTTAGGCACACCGAAAGACATGCGTCAACCCATGTCACCCGGAGGTGCTGCCATGCCACCCATGAGGAGACCAAAAACTCATGCCTCCCATGTCTCCCATGGTAGCTCTAAAGCCACCCATGCCTCCCACGCCGCCCATGGTTGTCAGCGTTCTGGGAACGGGGGTCCCCAGACTTGCCTGCCTGCGGCCCATAGCATGGCTCCACTAATGGCCTGGTACGGCCCATCTTCACCAGCAAACACTCAAGACCCTCGCGAGGGGCCAAGCCTCATGAGGCGAGCGACACAAGACCTCCTCAAGGGCAGCCCCACTAGGCTGTCTCGCGAGGAGCAGAGAGATCAAGGCGAGGGGCACCTCGTGAGGTTCCCGTGATGTGAGCCATGACGACCAAGGCTAGGCGGGCGCCAGCGGGCGCAGAGTACCGGTTTCCTCTTTGGTGCTAAAGGAGCAGGCACAAGCGATGAGTCCGGAGGCATCAGGCAAAGGTTTCCACATCGGTGCAATGAGACCAAGACCAATAGGATGACAGGATGGAGGTCATCGTGGAGCCCACGACGGCGTCACCGCCAGAGCCTTTGGCAGGCGGAGACCACCTTTTGTCAGGATAGCTTGTACTAGCTGACCCCCTTTAAATTGGCTGTTGTGGGATCCCTTCCCGCCTAATATTTGGGAAGAGGACCCGGGCCTCTATAAATAAGACTAGCTACCACCGTAGAAGGCAACTCATCTTGGATCAGATCCATTCCATCCACACACACACAAGCTCACCGAGCTCAAGAACACCTCTGCTCAGGAGGTAGTTCTTCCCTTGTACTTGTTCATCCCAGCCTACAAGGCAATCCACCACACCACACTAGAGTAGGGTATTACACCACATCGGTGGCCCGAACCAGTATAAACTCTTGTGTCCCTTGTTCCTTGGGTTCGGTGACCTAGGCTTTGAGATCGTGGTGAGAGCATGAGCTAGGGGGAGACAGATCTTCGTGCGCACCCCAGAGTTCGAACCTCAAAGGTTTTGCCGGAACCAGTAATCCAACATTTGGCGCGCCAGGTAGGGGGTGCACCGAAGTTCGCCTCTCCGCTGGCACTGCCTCCCCGTCCTGTCCCCATGGCCGGCATTGCTTCTCTGACTGGGTCAACGGATGCCCATGACGGCGCCAGGGGCCTCAGAGCTTTTACCCCCACCTTGCGGCGGGTGTAGTGGCCGCCCAAGTTCAAGCCGGGTATGCCGCCGTGCTACAATGGCGCGGCGAATCCGTCGGCCTTCCTGCTAGCGTACGAGGAGGCCATCTTGGAAGCTGGAGGCGACGACAAATTCATGGCCAACTGGTATCCCATGGCCCTCGCTGGCGCACCCCGCGCCTGGCTCCTCACCCTCCCAGGATCCTCTGTGGCCTCTTGGGAGGAGCTACGCGGCATTTTCGTCGCACGCTTTGCGGCACTGGCGTCTGTCGCCTGTCGCCGTTGCAGCCCTCCTCGGCGGCTCGCAAGCGCCACCCTCAGACCGTCACACCAAGCAGTTCTTCCGCCAGATCGGCGTCACCTCTATGCATGAAGGAGCTCCTCCAGGATGGGCGGCGCCCAAGGCCGACCTCACCTTCGACTCGGGGGATCACCCCGTCACCACTGCCAGCTCGGGCGTGCTCCCAATGCTTTGCACGCCCACCATCTGCAACGTAGCCGTCACCAAGACCCTCAACAATGGCGGGGCCGGCCTTAACGTGCTCTCCGTCGAAACTTTCGACTTGCTTCACGTGCCGCATGAACGGCTCCGTCCCACCAAGCCCTTCTCCGGAGTTGGTAGTGGCTCCACCAGCCCCCTAGGGCAGATCCGCCTTCCTGTGACCTTCGGCACTCGCGACAACTACCACACCGAGCTGATCGACTTCGACATCGTCTGTATCGGCCTCCCATACAATGCCATCCTCGGGTACCCAGCCCTGGCTCAGTTTATGGCGGCGACCCATGCAGCCTACAATGTTATGAAGATGCATGGGAGCAACGGCGTCCTAACCGTGGCGGGGGACACCAAGAAGGCTCTGACGGCACTCAAGCTTGCCTTCAAGGCCGCCGCAGCAGCACGCCCGGCCGACGGGGCCACCCCCGGAGCTAAGGAGGCTGCGTCGGCTAAGAAGAAGCAGGTGTTCACTCAAGATCGGGCCGAAACAAAGCAAGTACCGGTCGAGGAAGGTGGACCCTCAGGAACCACCTTCACCATAGGCGCCAACCTCGACCCAGATAAAGAGGAGGCATTGGTGAAGTTCTTTCACGTGAACAAGGAGGTATTCGCCTGGGAACCCAAGCAGCTAGTAGGGGTCCCGAGGGGGGTAATCGAGCATCAGTTAAGGGTGTGCCCCAGTGTGCGCCCTGTGAAGCAGAAGGCGCGCCGACAGTCCACAGAGAAGCAGTCCTTCATCGTCAAGGAAACCCGCAAGCTGGAGGCAGCAAGTGTCATTCGCGAGGTCCGGTACCCGAAATGGCTGGCGAACCCCGTTGTCGTGCCAAAGAAATGCGGGAAGGAGCGCATGTGTGTCAACTTCACCAACCTCAACAAGGCATGTCCCCAAGATCCGTTCCTGCTTCCGCACATCGACCAGATCATCGACTCCATCGCCGAGTGCGGCCTGCTGTTTTCCTGGACGCGTTCTCGGGCTACCACCAGATCAAGATGGCAGTGGAGGATATGGAGAAGACGGCTTTCCTAACCCCAGGCGGGGTATACTGCTACACTTGCATGTCGTTCGAGCTGCACAACGCAGGGGCGACCTTCCAACGGCTGATGCACATCGCCCTGGGTCAACAACTCAGGAGAAACGCTGAAGCCTATGTCGACGACATCATGGTAAAATCCCAGAAGGCAAGAACCCTGATTCAGGACCTGGAGGAGACCTTCGCAAGCCTGCGCCAGGTGGATGTGCGGCTTAACCCAGAGAAGTGTGTGTTCGACGTTACCTCCGGCAAGCTATTGGGCTTCCTCGAGTCCCACAGGGTGATTGAGGCTAGCCCGGAGAAGGTCAAGGCAATAGAAGACATGAGTCCACCGCAAACTCATAAGGAAATGCAGAAGCTCGCGGGCTGCGAGACCTCGCTGGGGCGCTTCATCTCCAAGCTGGGGGAGCACGCCCTGCCATTCTTCAAGCTGATGAAGAAGAAGGGCCCGTTTGAATGGACCCCGGAGGCTAACCTGGCGTTTCAAGACCTCAAGAGGTACCTGACCAGCCCTCCGGTGATGGTGGCGCCTCGTCCCCTCGAGCCCCTAGTGCTTTACCTAGCCGCCACCCCCCACTCCGCCAGCGTGGCGCTGGTGGCGGTTCGGGAAGAGCGCCAGGCCAAGAATCCGCCGCGCCATGCCACACTTTCGGCCAGGGCGACGCAGCACAAAGACGGCGCCGCAAGGGTTGCAACAACGACAGTGAACGGTCAGGCCCAGCAAGAGGGTGTCCTCGGGCCTGCAGGGGCCCCAACGGATGACCATGCTCCTGAGGTCCCATCACCTCAGGAAACGCTCCAACCTCCGGCAGACGCATGCTCCATCGATGCTCCCGCCCTTGTCGATCACCCAGTGTACTTCGTCAGCACGGTGTTGCGGGACGCGAGGGCACGGTATCCCATGCCGTAGAAACTTCAGCATGCGCTCCTGGTGGCCTCACACAAGCTACGCCACTACTTCCAAGGACACCCGATCAAGGTCGTCTCAGCTTATCCATTGGAGAGGGTGCTGCGGAGCCCCAATGCCGCGGGGAGGGTCGCCGAGTGGAACATCGAGCTACAGGCATTTTAGCTCGAGTTCAGCACAACCAGGGTCATCAAGGGGGCTGCCCTTGCCGACTTCGTGGCCGAATGGACCAACGCCCCGGAACCTGAAGTCGGCGAGAGCTGATCCCTCTCACCGGGAAGTGAAGCACCAGATAATTGAGTCATGTATTTCGATGGCGCCTTCGCACACAAAGGCGCGGGGGCAGGAGTCGTGCTCGTCTTGCCCACTCAAGACAAGCTCTACTACACTGTGCAGCTCTGCTTCCAACGGAGCGAGAAGGTCTCCAACAACATTGTGGAGTACGAGGGGTTGATCGTCGTCCTCAAGGCAGCGGCGGCCTTGGGTGTGAAGCATCTCACCATCAAGGGCGACTCTCGGCTCCTCGTCAACTTCTCTAACAAGGTGTACGAGCCAAGGTACGAGCACATGGAAGCATACCTCACGGAGGTGCGCAAGATGGAGAAGCAATTCTTGGGCCTGTAACTGCAGCATGTACCGTGTGGCACCAACAAAGAGGCCGACGAGATCGCCAAGAGGGCGTCGAAGCGCCAGCCCCAAGAACCCGACATCTTCGAGGAGCGACTCTTCAAGCCCTCGGCGGCTCCCTTGCCACCAAACTCGTACCGCCTCGGGAGGAGCTCCCCGCGCCACCAACCTCAGGGGCCCCCGCCTGTGGCCCGACTTCAGGGGCTCGCCTGCTCCTGGCGCTCGAGCCCCAGGAGGGGTACTGGACCGAAGAGTTCAGGGCATACTTGGTGCGAGGGACGCTGCCAGAGAAGGAGGAGGACGTGGAGCGTGTGGCCCGGCAAGCCACAGCATACTACATCCAAGATAGTGAGCTCTACAAAAAATGGCCGAATGATGTTTCCTTACGTTGTATCTCTAGGAAGCAAGGTGGCGAGCTGTTAGCTGACATACACAGTGGAGATTGCGGGCACCACTCATCGTCGCGCACCCTGGTTGGCAAGGCATTCCGCAGCGGGTTCTACTGGCCCACGACACTCAACGACGCAGTCGAGCTAGTGAGATCCTGTGAGGCCTGCCATTTCCATGCCAAGCAGATCCACCAGCCAGCTCAGGGCCTCGAGACTATCCCGATCTCATGGTCATTTGTGGTCTGGGGGCTGGATATTCTAGGCCCGTTCCCTCGAGCGCCTGGGGGCTACCGCTACCTCTACGTTGCCATCACCAAGTTCACCAAATGGGCGGAGGTGGAGGTCGTCCACACCATCCTAGCCGGGTCCGCAGTTAAGTTCATCAAGGGCCTCGTGAGCCGGTTTGGGGTCCCTAACCGCATCATCACCGACAACGGCTCGCTGTTCACTAGCAGTCTCTTCAAGACAAATTGTGCTAACCTTGGAACGCAGATATGCTACGCCTCGGTAGCACACCCCGGGAGCAATGGCCAGGCCGAGTGCGCCAACGCGAAGGTCCTGAGAGGCCTCAAGACCAGAACCTTCAAGAAAAAGCTCGAGACCTGCGGTAGGGGATGGCACGATGAGCTCCAGTCCGTGCTATGGTCCATCCGCACCATCGCCACCAAACCAATAGGCGAGACCCCGTTCTTCCTTGTCTACGGAGCTGAAGCAGTCCTCCCTCACAAGGTCAAGCATCGCTCCGCACGGGTCCTGGCGTTTGATGAAGTGCACCAGGACGGCACGCGGGGGATGGACCTCGTGTTGGGGGAGGAGTGTCGCCGCAAAGCGTCGCTCCGGGTGGCAAGGTACCAGCAGGCGCTGCGACGGTATCATTGTCGCAGCGTTCGCTCCAGGACGCTCGGGGTGGGCGATCTCGTCCTAAGGCGGGTGCTCTCCAGGGAAGGGATGCATAAGCTCTCACCCATGTGGGAGGGCCCGTTTAGGATTGCCCATGTCTCCAGGCCTGGCATCGTGCGCCTGGAGACACAGGACGGGATCCCCGTCGAAAATGCCTGGAACATTCAGCACCGGAAGTTCTACCCATGAAGCAAGGCCCAGTCCCTGTGAAGGTCTCCGCCCGTGACACTCTCACGTAATAATGAGTGGGGCTGTACACACCTCGGAGTCTCCGGAGTGCCGCCCTCGGGCCTCGGGGGCTCCCTCCCACGTCCTAGTGGCAGCACTTAGCTCCGTGCTGGTGAGAAGACTAGACTAGGTGCCGTACGCGGCTGCTCATTTGCTTTCCGTAGTTGGCTTGCCCCTCTTTAATGGAAAGTTGAATTCTGGTGTTTCTCGTTGGCTTGGTTCGATTCCCTTTTCTCTCTATTTCTTCCCTCGGTTCTTTGTTTTGACCGACACTCTCCCTCGCACGCCTCATGAGGGGGCTAGACAGGTGCGCGCGTAAGCACTTCCCCTGGTCTTCATGAGGCACCCTCGTTCCAGCTTGCAACTGGCGCACCCTCCTTTTTAAGTCCGTGCCCCACGGGTACCGCGATGTGGTGCGCTGGGCCATGACCGGCCACGCCTGGGGCCCCGAGCAAGGAAGAATAAGGGCTTCTTAACAAATTTTTGCAGTATCTCGACGCCCCTCTCCCAAGTCCGCAGCAGGGAGGTCTCATCAGGTGCTGGGAGATGCGCGCCTCATGAGGTGGAAACTACTTCAGACACATCGAGCTAAGTTACCTTTACATGCCTACATAAAGCACTGATGCCACAGTAGAACTCAGAAGTGATAAACATAGCAAAAGGCAGGAGAAGCATTACGGTTCATCATACGCCCCCGCGGGGCCCCATACTTGTTTCTTGTGATGCAGGAGTAAGAAAAAAGGGAAACAGGCAAAAGCAGGCCCTACACCCGCGGGCACTCCCGAGAATCAGCTCCCAGCGCTCCCCCAAACTCAGCCAGAGCCCTCCTCGCGCTTCACTGGGGCGCGGCGAGAGGACGACCCGCCACCGTCCTTGAAGCGAGCGCGGCAATGGGGCGGTTGGTCGTAGCCACCGCTGCTGGAGCTTTCGCCGGAGGAGGAGCCGCCGGTGTTGGACGAGTCGCGGCCATCACCGAGGGCGAGCTCTCCCTCGTCCTCGTCACGGCCGTCGCCAAGGCCAAGCACTTCGTCACCGTCTCTGTCTTCAGGGCAACACCCAGCGTGGCAACCATCTTCCCCGAAGACCCTCACAAAGAGGGTCGCGAAACCGTCGTACTTGAAGTGGAGGGTGCACCGCATGCCCAGGCCACGCGCGCGAGAAAACGTTTGCCAGCCGCGGGCCAGGGCTATGTTGCCTGTGACAGAGATCTCCACCGTGACCCACGAGGCCTTGCTGTAGCAGTCGTCCGCCTGCAGCCAGAGGCCGCCGGGACCCGAAGTCACCAGCTCTCCAGCAAAGGAGTGCGGAAGCTGGAGCCAGGTGCCGGTCGGGTTCTCCGACCACACAATGAACTCCGGCAGCACCTCCACCAAGTGGAAGCATGGCCGGGGAGGCCTAGCGACCACGGTGTGCCTTCCCTCGTCGATGGGGCCGCCACGCCCCAAGCAGCTTCCACCAAGAGGAGAAACGCCGCCTCAGACGCCCGGAGCGGCACCGGACCCCGAAGAGACTCGTCCTCGCCCACGAGGAACCACAGCAGGGGTTGCAGCATGCTTATGAGGGCGACCGCGCCCCCTCTTGGGCGGAGGAGAGCCGGGCCCCTCTTGGCGAGCCTTCCCCTTCTTCGTGGCCGAGAACCTCTTCGTTGGCGCCATGGGTGTCGCTGCTAGCAGTGAAGCAAGGAAGAGGAAGCAACCGGAAATGGAGGAAGAGATGGGCAACGGGGGCTCCGCCCCCCCCCCCCCATTTATAGCAGGAGGAGAACAACCGACGACCCCCACGATCGCAGGTAAAGATGGCTTTTCTGCATGCACCGGGGACTCATCAAGTCGGGCAGTTGTTGAGGCAGCGTGGGGAAGCGGAGACGCCCACGTCCCGTCAGTCGCCACGCGTCAAACAAGGCCGCAGACGGTTGGGGCTCGCGGCGCTCCGCACTTGCCCCTTGGCTTCGCCTCAAGGCCAAGTCTGAGCGCGCCTTGGGCCTGGGGGCATGGTTGTCGGTGTTCTGGGAACGGGGTCCCCAGACTTGCATGCCTGAGGCCCACGGCATGGCTCCACTAACGGCCTGGTACGGCCCATCTTCACCAGCAAACACTCAAGACCCTCGCGAGGGGCCAAGCCTCGCGAGGCGGGCGACACAAGACCTCCTCGGGGGCAGCCTCACTAGGCTGGCTCGCGAGGAGCGGAGAGATCAAGGCGAGGGGCACCTCGTGAGGTTCCCATGACGTGAGCCATGACAACCAAGGCCAGGCGGGCGCCAGCGGGCGCAGAGTACTGGTTTCCTCTTTGGTGCTAAAGGAGCAGGCGCAGGCATGGAGTCTCGAGGGATCAGGCAAAGGTTTTCATATCGGTGCAACAAGACCAAGACCAGCAGGACGGCAAGATGCAGGTCATTGCAGAGCCCACGACGGCATCACCGCCAGAGCCTTTGGCAGGCAAAGACCACCTTTTGTTAGGATAGCTTGTACTAGTTGTCCCCCTTTAAATTGGCCATTGTGGGATCCCTTCCCTGCCTAATATTTGGGAAGAGGACCCGGGCCTCTATAAATAGGACTAGCCACCACCATAGAAGGCAACTCATCTTGGATCAGATCCATTCCATCCACACACGCACAAGCTCACCAAGCTCAAGAACACCTCTCCTCAGGAGGTAGTTCTTCCCTTGTACTTGTTCATCCCAGCCTACAAGGCAATCCACCACACCACACTGGAGTAGGGTATTACACCACATCGATGGCCCAAACTAGTATAAACTCTTGTGACCCTTGTTCCTTGGGTTTGGCGAGCTAGGCTTTGAGATCGTGGTGAGAGCATGAGCTAGGGAGAGAGGGATCTTCATGCGCACCCTAGAGTTCGAACCTCAAGGGTTTTGCCGGAACCCGTAATCCGACAATGGTAACTCTGAAGCCACCCATGCCTCCCATGCCACCCATGCAACCCATGCCTTCCATAGTAGCTCCCATTCCTCCCATGCCTCCCATGGCCATGGCTCTTTTTCGGACCAAGACTTCTTCACAGGCAAGATTGATGTACTCCTTTTGCTTCCCATCGAGGGTGGATGTGTCCATGAAGAACAAGTACTTCTCCCATTCCATCAATCTAGATCACTCCTCCATGGCCAATTTCTTCTCCTCCAATGCCACCTTCCTCTCCTCGACCGCCTGAAGGAAATATGCCCTAGAGGCAATAATAAAGTTGTTATTTATATTTTATTATATCATGATAAATTTTTATTATTCATGCTAGAATTGTATTAACCGGAAACTTCGTACATGTGTGAATACATAGACAAATAGAGTGTCCCTAGTATGCCTCTACTAGACTAGCTCGTTAATCCAAGATGGTTATGTTTCATGACCATAGACATGTGTTGTCATTTGATGAACGGAATCACATCATTAGAGAATGATGTGATGGACAAGACCCATCCGTTAGCTCAGCATAATGATCGTTTAGTTTTATTGCTCTTACTTTCATCATGACTTATACATGTTCCTCTGACTATGAGATTATGCAACTCCCGAGTACCGGAGGAACACCTTGTGTGCTATCAAACGTCACAACGTAACTGGGTGATTACAAAGATGCTCTATAAATGTCTCCCAAGGTGTTTGTTGGGTTGGCATAGATCGAGATTAGGATTTGTCACTCCGTGTATCGGAGAGGTATCTCTGGGCCCTCTCGGTAATGCACATCACTATAAGCCTTGCAAGCAACGTGACTAATTAGTTAGTCACAGGATGATGCATTACGGAACGTGTAAAGAGACTTGCTGGTAACGAGATTGAACTAGGTATGATGATACAGACAATCGAATCTCGGGCAAGTAACATATCGATGACAAAGGGAACAACGTATGTTGTTATGCGATTCGACCGATAACAATCTTCATACAATATGTAGGAGCCAATATGAGCATCCAGGTTCCGCTATTGGTTATTGACTGGAGGTGTGTCTCGGTCATGTCTACATAGTTCTCGAACCCGTACGGTCCGCATGCTTAACGTTCGATGACGATTTGTATTATGAGTTATGTGATTTGATGACCGAAGTTTGTTCGGAGTCCCGGATGAGATCACAGACATGACGAGGAGTCTCGAAATGGCCGAGAGGTAAAGATTGATATATTGTAAGGTAGTATTCGGACACCGGATGGGTTCCAGAGTGTATCGGGTACATACTGGAGTACCGGAGGGGTTACAGGAACCCCCCCCCCCAGGAAAAGATATGGGCCTTATGGGATATAGGAGGGAGACTAACCAGCCCACAAGGGGCTGGTGCGCCCCCCACAATGGAGGAGGCCGAATTGGACTTGGGAAGGGGGCGCCACCCCCCTTTCCTTCTCCTACTCCCTCCCCTTCCCATTTCCCCAATCCGGTGGAAGGAAAAAAGGGTGGGGCTGAATCCTACTAGGACTGGAGTCCTAGAAGGACTCCCCTCTCCCTGGCGTGCCCCTTGTTGGCCGGCCTCCTCCACCCCTCCTTTATATACGAGGGCAGGGGGCACCCCAAAGACACAACAGACAATTGTCTTAGCCATGTGCGGTGCCCCCCCCTCTCCACAGTTACACACCTCGGTCATATCGTCGTAGTGCTTAGGTGAAGCCCTGCACCGATAACTTCATCATCACCATTGCCACGTCGTCGTGCTAATGGAACTCTCCCTTGTCCTCAACTGGATCAAGAGATCGAGGGACGTCATCGAGCTGAACGTGTGCTGAACGCGGAGGTGCCGTACGTTCGGTACTTGGATTGGTTGGATCGCGAAGACATTCGACTACATCAACCTCGTTACTAAACGCTTCTGCTTTTGGTCTACGAGGGTACGTGGACACACTCTCCCCGTTCGTTTCTATGCATATCCTAGATAGATCTTGCGTGATCGTAGGTACAAATTTTGAAATATTGCATTCCTCAACAGTGGCATCCGAGCCAGGTCTATGCGTAGATGTTATATGCACGAGTAGAACACAATGAGTTGTGGGCGATAATAGTCATACTGCTTACCAGCAACGTCTTACTTTGATTCGGCGGTATTGTTGGATGAAGCGGCCCAGACCGACATTACATGACCACGTTCATGAGACTGGTCCTACCGACGTGCTTTGCACACGGGTGTCTAGCAGGTGTTTGTTTCTCCAACTTTAGTTGAATCGAGTTTGACTACGCCCGGTCCTTGTTAAAGGTTAAAACATCACACTTGATGAAAAATCTTTGTGGTTTTGATGCGTAGATAAGAACGGTTCTTGCTAGAAGCCCATAGCAGCCACGTAAAACTTGCAACAACAAAGTAGAGGACGTCTAACTTGTTTTTGCAGGGCATGTTGTGAACTGATATGATCAAGATGTGATGAGATATAAATTGTTGTATGAGATGATCATGTTTTGTTAAAGTTATCGGCAACTGGCAGGAGCCTAATGGTTGTCTCTTTATTGAATAAGATGCAAGTGCCATATAATTGCTTTACTTTAATGCTATGCGATAGCAATAGTTGCAAAAGCACTAGTTGGCGAGACGACCATGTGACGACACGTTGATAGAGATCAAGATGATGGAGATCATGGTGTCATGCCGGTGATGATGGAGATCATGACGATACCTTGGAGATAGAGATCAAAGGCACAAGATGATGATGGCCATATCATGTCACATATTTTGATTACATGTGATATTTCTCTTTTATGCATCTTATTTTGCTTAGTACGACGGTAGGATTATGAGATGATCCCTTACTAAAATTTCAAGGTATAAGTGTTCTCCCTGAGTATGCACCATTGCGAAAGTTCTTCGTGCCGAGACACCACATGATGATCGGGTGTGATAACCTCTACGTTCACATACAATGGGTGCAAGCCGGTTTTGCACACGCGAAATACTCGGGTTAAACTTGACGAGCCTAGCATATGTAGATATGGCCTCGGAACACTAAGACCGAAAGGTCAAACGTGAATCATATAGTAGATATGATCAACATAGTGATGTTCACCATTGAAAGCTACTCCATCTCACGTGATGATCGGACATGGTTTAGTTGATACAGATCAGGTGATCATATAGATGACTAGAGGGATGTCTATTTAAGTGGGAGTTCCTAAGTAATATGATTAATTGAACTTAAATTTATCATGAACTTAGTCCTGATAGTATTTCCATATCTATGTTGTAGATCAATTGCTCGCGTATGGCTTCCCCGTTTTATTTATGATATGTTCCTAGAGAAAACTAAGTTGAAATTTGATAGTAGCAATGATGCGGACTAGGTCTGTGATCTGAGGATTATCCTCATTGCTGCACACAAGAATTATGTCCTTGATGCACCGCTAGGTGACAGAACTATTGCAGGAGTAGATGCAGACGTTATGAACGTCTGACAAGCTCGGTATGATGACTACTTGATAGTTTAGTGCACCATACTTTACGGCTTAGAACCGGAACTTCAAAAATGTTTTGAAATGTCACAGAGCATATAAGATGTTCCAAGAGCTGAAATTGGTATTTCAGACTCATGCCCGAGTCAAGAGGTATGAGACCTCTGACAAGTACTTTGCCTACAAGATGGAGGAGAATAGCTCAAACAGTGAGCATGTGCTATGAATGTCTGAGTACTACAATCGCTTGAATCAAGTGGGAGTTAATCTTCCAGATAATATAGTGATTGACAGAGTTTTCTAGTCACTATCACCAAGTTACTGGAACTTCGTGATGAACCATAATATGCAAGGGATGGCGAAAACGATTCCCCGTGCTCTTTGCGATGCTAAAATCGGCAAAGGTAGAAATCAAGAAAAGCATCAAGTGCTGATGATTGACAAGACAACTAGTTTCAAGTAAAAGGGCAAGGGGAAGAAAGGGAACTTCAAGAAGAATGGCAAGCAAGTTGCCACTCTCATGAAGAAGCCCAAAGCTAGACCCAAACCTAAAACTGAGTGCTTCTACTACAAAGGAAATGGTTACTTGAAGTGGAATTGCCCCAAATACTTGGTGGATAAGAAGAATGGAAAAGTGAACAAAAGTATATATGATATACATGTTATTGATGTGTACTTACTAGTGTTCATAGTAGCCCCTGGGTATATGATACTGGTTCAGTTGCTATTATTAGTAACTTGAAACGGGAGTTACAAAATGAACAAAGACTAGTTCAGGGCGAGGTGACGATGTGTGTTGGAAGTGATTCCAAGGTTGATAAGATCACCATCGCACACTTCCTTTACCTTCGGGATAGTGTTGAACCTAAAATAAATGTTATTTGGTGTTTGCGTTGAGCATAATATGATTGGATCATGTTTATTGCAATACGGTTATTCATTTAAGTCAAAGAATAATTGTTATTCGGTTTACATGAATAAAACCTTCTGTGGTCATACACCCAAGGTGAATGGTTTATTGAATCTCAATCGTACTGATATACATATTTATAATATTGAAGCCAAAAGATGCCAAGTTAATAATGATAGTGCAACTTATTTGTGGCACTGCCGTTTAGGTCATATTGGTGTAAAGCGCATGAAGAAACTCCATGCTGATGGGCTTTTGGAATCACTTGATTATGAATCACTTGATGCTTGCGAACCGTGCCTCATGGGCAAGATGACTAAGACTCTGTTCTCCGAAACAATGGAGCGAGCAACTGACTTGTTGGAAATAATACATACCGATGTATGCGGTCCAATGAGTGTTGAGGCTCACGGCGGGTATCGTTATTTTCTGACCTTCACAGATGATTTGAGCATATATGAGTATATCTACTTGATGAAACACAAGTCTGAAACATTTGAAAAGTTCAAAGAATTTCAGAGTGAGGTGGAGAATCATCGTAACAAGAAAATAAAGTTTCTACAATCTGATCGCAGAGGCGAATATTCGAGTTACGAGTTTGGCCTTCATTTAAAACAATGTGGAATAGTTTCACAACTCACGCCACCTGGAACACCATAGTGTAATGGTGTGTCCGGATATCATGACCGCACTTTATTAGATATGGTGCGATCTACGATGTCTCATACCAATTTACCACTATCGTTTTGGGGTTATGCATTAGAGACAGCTGTATTCACATTAAATACAGCACCATCTAATCTGTTGAGACGACACCATATGAACTGTGGTTTGGCAAGAAACCTAAGCTGTCATTTCTTAAAGTTTGGGACTGCGATGCTTATGTGAAAAAGCTTCAACCTGATAAGCTCGAACCCAAATCGGACAAATGCGTCTTCATAGGATACCCAAAGGAGACTGTTGGGTACACCTTCTATCATAGATCCGAAGGCAAGATATTCATTGCTAAGAATGGATCCTTTCTAGAGAAGGAGTTTCTCTCGAAAGAAGTGAGTTGGAGGAATGTAGAACTTGATGAGGTAATTGTACCTTCTCCCGAATTGGAAAGTAGTTCATCACAGAAATCAGTTCCAGTGATTCCTACACCAATTAGTGAGGAAGCTAATGATGATGATCATGAAACTTCAAATCAAGTTACTACCGAACCTCGTAGGTCAACCAGAGTACGGTCTGCACCAGAGTAGTATGGTAATCCTGTTCTGGAAACCATGTTACTGGACCATGACGAACCTACAAACTATGAGGAAGCGATGATGAGCCCAGTGTTGGGTAACGTAGTATTTCAAGAAAAATCCTACGATCACGCAAGATCTATCTAGGAGAAGCATAGAAAAGAGCGTGTAGAGTGTATCCACGTACCCTCATAGACCGAAAGCGGAAGTGTTAAGTAACGTGGTTGATGTAGTCGAACGTCTTCGCGATCCAGCCGATCAACTACCAAACGCACAGCACCTCCGCAATCTGCACACGTTCAGCTCGGTGACGTCCCTCGAACTTCTAGATCCAGCTGAGGTCGAGGGAGAGTTTTGTCAGCACGACGGTGTGATCACGGTGATGATGAAGTTACTGAGGCAGGGCTTCGCCTAAGCACTACGACAATATGACCGAGGTGGAAATCTGTGGAGGGGGGCACCGCACAGGGCTAAAATCAAATTGTGTGTCTATGGGGTGCTCCCCTCCCCCGTATATAAAGGAGTGGAGGAGGGGAAGGGCGGGCCTCCTAGGGCGCGCCACAAGAGGGGATTCCTACTCCTACTAGGAGTAGGTTTCCCCCCTTTCCTAGTCTAACTAGGAGGGGAAAGGAAGGGAAGAGGGAGAGAAGGAAAGCCCCCCCCCCCAAACCCTACCCCAATTCGGATTGGGCCTAGGGGGCGTGCGCCACACCTGGCCGCCTCCTCCTCTCTTCCACTATGGCCCATCAAGGCCCATTAACTCCCTGGGGGGTTCCTGTAACCCCCCCCCCCACGGTACTCTGGAAAATGCCCGAACCTATCCGAAACCTTTCCGATGTCCAAACATAACCTTCCAATATATAAATCTTCATGTCTCGACCATTTTGAGACTCCTCGTCATGTCCGTGATCTCATTCGGGACTCCGGACTACCTTCGGTACATCAAAACACATAAACTCATAATACCGATCGTCATCGAACGTTAAGCGCGTGGGCCCTACGGGTTCCAGAACTATGTAGACGTGACCGAGACTCATCTCCGGTTAATAACCAATAGCAGAACCTGGATGCTCATATTGGTTCCTACATATTCTACGAAGATCTTTATCGGTCAAACCGCCTAACAACATACATTGTTCCCTTTGTCATTGGTATGTTACTTGCCCAAGATTCGATCATCGGTATCATCATACCTAGTTCAATCTCATTACCGAAAAGTCTCTTTACTCATTCTGTAATGCATCATCCCGCAACTAACTCATTAGTCACATTGCTTGCAAGGCTTATAGTGATGTGCATTACCGAGAGGGCCCAGAGATACCTCTCTGACAATCGGAGTGACAAATCCTAATCTCGATCTATGCCAACTCAACAAACACCATCAGAGACACCTGTAGAGCATCTTTATAATCACCCGGTTGTAATGTTTGATAGCACACTAAGTGTTCCTCTGGTATTCGGGAGTTGCATAATCTCATAGTCATAGGAACATGCATAAGTCACGAAGAAAGCAATAGCAATGAACTAAGCGATCATAGTGCTAAGCTAACGGATGGGTCATGTCAATCACATCATTCTCTAATGATGTGATCCTGTTCATCAAATGACAACTCATGTCCATGGCTAGGAAACTTAACCATCTTTGATTAACGAGCTAGTCAAGTAGAGGCATACTAGTGACACTCTGTTTGTCTATGTATTCACACATGTACTAAGTTTCCAGTTAATACAATTCTAGCATGAATAATAAACATTTATCATGATATAAGGAAATATAAATAACAAGTTTATTATTGACTCTAGGGCATATTTCCTTCAGTCTCCCACTTGCACTAGAGTCAATAATCTAGATTACATAGTAATGATTCTAACACCCATGGAGTCTTGGTGCTGATCATGCTTTGCTCGTGAGAGAGGTCTAGTCAACGGGTTTGCAACATTCAGATCTGTATGTATTTTGCAAATCTCTATGTCTCCCTCCTTGACTTGATCGCGGATGGAATTGAAGTGTCTTTTGATATGCTTGGTTCTCTTATGAAATCTGGATTCCTTTGCCAAGGCAATTGCACCAGTATTGTCACAAAAGATTTTCATTGGACCCGATGCACTAGGTATGACACCTAGATCAGATATGAACTCCTTCATCTAGACTCCTTCATTTGTTGCTTCCGAAGCAGCTATGTACTCCGCTTCATACGTAGATCCCGCCACGACGCTTTGCTTAGAACTGCACCAACTGACAGCTCCACCGTTCAATATAAATACATATCCGGTTTGTGACTTAGAGTCATCTGATCAGTGTCAAAGCTTGCATCGACGTAACCGTTTACGACGAGCTCTTTGTCACCTCCATAAACGAGAAACATATTCTTAGTCCTTTTCAGGTATTTCAGGATGTTCTTGACCGTTGTCTAGTGATGCACTCCTGGATTACTTTGGTAGCTCCATGCTAAACTAATAGCAAGGCACACATCAGGTCTGGTAGACGGCATTGCATACTTGATAGAACCTATGGCTGAAGCATAGGGAATGACTTTCATTTTCTCTCTATCTTCTACAGTGTTGGGCATTGAGTCTGACTCAACTTCATACCTTGTAACACAGGCAAGAACCCTTTCTTTGCTTGATCCATTTTGAACTTCTTCAAAACTTTATCAAGGTATGTGCTTTGTGAAAGTCCAATTAAGCGTCTTGATCTATCTCTATAGATCTTGATGCCGAATATATAAGCAGCTTCACCGAGGTCTTTCACTAAAAAATTCTTATTCAAGTATCCTTTTATGCTATTCAGAAATTCAGTACCATTTCCGATCAACAATATGTCATCCACATATAATATCAGAAATGCTGTAGAGCTCCCACTCACTTTCTTGTAAATATAGGCTTCTCCAAAAGTCTGTATAAAACCATATGCTTTGATCACACTATCAAAGCGTATTCCAACTCCGAGAGGCTTGCACCAGTCCATAAATGGATCGCTGGAGCTTGCACACTTTGTTAGCACCTTTTGGATCGACAAAACCTTCTGGTTGCATCATATACAACTCTTATTTAAGATATCCATTAAGGAATGTAGTTTTGACATCCATTTGCCAAATTTCATAATCATAAAATGCGGCAATTGCTAACATGATTCGGACGGACTTAAGCATCGCTACGGGTGAGAAAGTCTCATCGTAGTCAACTCCTTGAACTTGTCAAAAACCTTTCGCAACAAGTCGAGCTTTGTAGACAGTAATACTACCGTCAGCGTCAGTCTTCTTCTTGAAGATCCATTTATTCTCTATTGCTTGCCGATCATCGGGCAAGTCAACCAAAGTCCACACTTTGTTCTCATACATGGATCCCATCTTAGATTTCATGGCCTCAAGCCATTTTGTGGAATCTGGGCTCATCATCGCTTCCTCATAGTTTGTAGGCTCATCATAGTCAAGTAACATGACTTCCAAAACAGGATTACCGTACCACTCTAGTGCGGATCTTACTCTGGTTGACCTACGAGGTTTGGTAGTAACTTGATTTGAAGTTTCATGATCATCATCATTAGCTTCCTCACTTACTGGTGTAGGAATCACTTGAACTGATTTCTGTGATGAACTACTTTCCAATAAGGGAGCGGGTACAGTTACCTCATCAAATTCTACTTTCCTCCCACTCACTTCTTTCGAGAGAAACTCCTTCTCTAGAAAGGATCCATTCTTAGCAACGAATATCTTGCCTTCGGATCTGTGATAGAAGGTGTACCCAATAGTCTCCTTTGGGTATCCTATGAAGACACATTTCTCCGATTTGGGTTCGAGCTTATCAGGTTGAAGCTTTTTCATATAAGCATCGCAGCCCCAAACTTTAAGAAACGACAACTTGGGTTTCTTGCCAAACCACACTTCATAAGGTGTCATCTCAATGGATTTAGATGGTGCCCTATTTAACGTGAATGCAGACGTCTCTAAAGCATAACCCCAAAACGATAGCGGTAAATCAGTAAGAGACATCAACGATCGCACCATATCTAATAAAGTACGATTAAGACGTTCCAACACACCATTACGCTGTGGTGTTCCAGGTGGCGTGAGTTGCGAAACTATTCCGTATTGTTTCAAATGAAGACCAAACTCGTATCTCAAATATTCTCCTCCACGATCAGATCGTAGAAACTTTATTTTCTTGTTATGATGATTTTCCACTTCACTCTAAAATTCTTTGAACTTTTCAAATGTTTCAGACTTATGTTTCATTAAGTAGATATACCATTGTTGGGGAACGTAGTAATTTCAAAAAAAATCCTATGCACACGCAAGATCATGGTGATGCGTAGCAACGAGAGGGGAGAGTGTTGTCCACGTACCCTCGTAGACCAAAAGCGGAAGCGTTAGAACAACGCGGTTGATGTAGTCGTACGTCTTCACGGCCCGACCGATCAAGCACCGAAAATACGGCACCTCCGAGTTCTAGCGCACGTTCAGCTCGATGATGATCCCCATACTCCAATCCAGCAGAATGTCAGGGATGAGTTCCATCAGCACGACGGCGTGGTGACGATCGATGTTCTACTGTTGCAGGGCTTCACCTAAGCACTGCTACAATATTATCGAGGAGGACTATGGTGGAGGGGGGCACCGCACACGGCTAAGAGCTCAAGAGATCAATTGTTGTGTCTAGAGGTGCCCCCCTGCCCCCGTATATAAAGGAGCCAGGGGGGAGGTGGCGGACGGCCTAGAAGGGGGCGCGCCATGGGGAGTCCTACTCCCACCGGGAGTAGGACTCCCTCCTTTCCTTGTCGGACTAGGAGAAGCGGGGAAGGAGGAGGGAGAGAGGAAGGAAAGGGGGGGCGCCGCCCCCCTCTCCTTGTCCTGTTCGGACTAGGGGGGAGGGGCGCGCAGCCCAGCCCTTGCCTCCTCTTCTCTTCTCCACTAAGGCCCATGTAGGCCCATTAAGCCCCCGGGGGGTTCCGGTAACCTCCCGGTACTCCGGTAAAATCCCGATTTCACCCGAAACACTTCCGACATCCAAATATAGGCTTCCAATATATCAATCTTCATGTCTCGGCCATTTAGAGACTCCTCGTCATGTCCGTAATCTCATTCGGGACTCCAAACAAACTTCGGTACATCAAAATTTATAAACTCATAATATGACTGTCATCGAAACCTTAAGCGTGCGGACCCTACGGGTTCGAGAACTATGTAGACATGACCAAGACTCATTTCTGGCCAATAACCAATAGCAGAACCTGGATGCTCATGTTGGCTGCTACATATTCTACGAAGATCTTTATCGGTCAAACCGCATAACAACATATGTTGTTCCCTTTGTCATCAGTATGTTACTTGCCCGAGATTCGATCGTCGGTATCTCAATACCTAGTTCAATCTCGTTACCGACAAGTCTCTTTAGTCGTTATGTAATGCATCATTCCGTAACTAACTCATTAGCTACATTGATTGCAAGGCTTATAGTGATGTGCATTACCGAGAGGGCCCAGAGATACCTCTGCGACAATCGGAGTGACAAAACCTAATCTCAAAATACGCCAACTCAACATGTACCTTTGGAGACACCTGTAGAGCTCCTTTATAATCACCCAGTTACGTTGTGACGTTTGGTAGCACACAAAGTGTTCCTCTGGTAAACAGGAGTTGCATAATCTCATAGTTTGTAGGAACATGTATAAGTCATGAAGAAAGCAATAGCAACATACTAAATGATCAAGTGCTAAGCTAGCGGAATGGGTCATGTCAATCACATCATTCTACTAATGATGTTATCCCATTAATCAAATGACAACTCATGTCTATGGTTAGGAAACATAACCATCTTTGATTAATGAGCTAGTCTAGTAGAGGCATACTAGTGACAATATGTTTGTCTATGTATTCACACATGTATCATGTTTCCGGTTAATACAATTCTAGCATGAATAATAAACATTTATCATGATATAAGGAAATAAATAATAACTTTATTATTGCCTCTAGGGCATATTTCCTTTAGTCTCCCACTTGCACTAGAGTCAATAATCTTGTTCACATCACCATGTGATTTGACACTAATGTTCACATCTGCATGTGATTTAATGGGTCTGTCACATTCAGAGCCGTATGTATTTTGCAAATATTCTGTGTCTACAATGCTCTGCATGTAGCTACTCTAGCTAATTGCTCCCACTTTCAATATGTATCCAGATTGAGACTTAGAGTCATCTGGATCGGTGTGAAAGCTTGCACCGATGTAACTCTTTACGACAGGCTCTTTTATCACCTCCATAATCGAGAAATATTTCCTTAGTCCTCACTAAGGATATTCTTGACCAATATCTAGTGATCTACTCCTAGATCACTATTGTACTCCCTTGTCAAATTCAGAGCAAGGTATACAATAGGTCTGGTACATAGCATAACATACTTTATAGAACCTATGACTGAGGCATAGGGAATGACTTTCATTCTCTTTTCTATTTTTTGCCGTGGTCGGGATTTGAGTCTTACTCAATTTCACACCTTTGCAACACAGGCAAGAACTCTTTCTTTGACTGTTCCATTTTGAGCTATTTCAAAATCTTGACAAGGTATGTACTTATTGAAAAACTTATCAAGCGTCTTGATCTATCTCAATAGATCTTGATGCTCAATATGTAAGTAGCTTTACTGAGGTCTTTCTTTTAAAGAACTCCTTTCAAGTACTCCTTTATGCTTTCCAGAAAAAATCTACATCATTTCTGAGCAACAATATGTTACTCACATATATTTATCAGAAAGGCAGTAGTGCTCCCACTCACTTTATTGTAAATACAGGCTTCACCGCAAATCTGTATAAAACTATATGCTTTGATCAACTTATCAAAGCGTATATTCCAATTCTGAGATGCTTGCACCAGTCCATAGATGGATTGTTGGAGCTTGCACATTTTTGTTAGCACCTTTAGGATCGACAAAACCTTCTGGTTGCATCATATACAACTTTTCTTTAAGAAAACCATTAAGGAATGTAGTTTTGACATCCATTTGCCAGATTTCATAAAATGTGGCAATTGCTAACATGATTCGGAAAGACTTAAGCATCGCTACAGTTGAGAAAATCTCATTGTAGTCAACACTTTGAACTTGTCGAAAACCTTTTTGCGACAAGTCGAGCTTTGTAGATAGTAACACTACTATCAGCGTTTGTCTTCCTCTTGAAGATCTATTTATACAATATGGCTTGCCGATCATCGGGCAACTCCACCAAAGTCCACACTTTGTTCTCATACATGGATCCCATCTCAGATTTCATGGCCTCAAGCCATTTCGTGGAATCTGGGCTCATCATCGCTTCCTCATAGTTTGTAGGTTTGCCATGGTCAAGTAGGATGACTTCCAGAATATGATTACCGTACCACCCTGGTGCGGATCTTACTCTGGTTGACCTACGAGGTTCGGTAGTAACTTGATCTGAAGTTTCATGATCAATATCATTAGCTTCCTCACTGATTGGTGTAGTTGTCACAGGAACCGGTTCTTGTGATGAACTACTTTCCAATAAGGGAATAGGTACAGTTACCTCATCAAGTTCTACTTTCCTCCCACTCACTTCTTTCGAGAGAAACTCCTTCTCTAGAAAGGATCCGAATTTAGCAACAAAAATCTTGTCCTCAGATCTGTGATAGAAGGTGTACCCAATAGTCTCTTTTGGGTATCCTATGAAGACACATTTCTCCGATTTGGGTTCGAGCTTATCTGGTTGAAGTTTCTTCACATAAGCATCGCAGCCCCAAACATTAAGAAACGACAACTTTGGTTTCTTGCCAAACCACAGTTCATAAGGCGTCGTCTCAACGGATTTTGATGGTGTCCTATTTAACATGAATGCGGCCGTCTCTAAAGCATAACCCCAAAACAATAGCGGTAAATCTGTAAGAGACATCATAGATCGCACCATATCTAGTAAAGTACGATTACGACGTTCGGACACACCATTTCGTTGTGGTGTTCCGGGTGGCGTGAGTTGTGAAACTATTACGCATTGCTTCAAATGTAAACCAAACTCGTAACTCAAATATTCTCCTCCATGATCAGATCGTAGAAATTTTATTTTCTTGTTACGATGATTTTCCACTTCACTCTGAAATTCTTTGAACTTTTCAAATGTTTCAGACTTGTGTTTCATCAAGTAGATATACCCATATCTGCTCAAATCATCTGTTAAGGTAAGAAAATAACGATACCCGCTGCAAGCCTCAATATTCATTGGACCACATACATCAGTATGTATGATTTCCAACAAATCAGTTGCTCGCTCCATAGTTCCAGAGAACGGTGTTTTAGTCATCTTGCCCATGAGGCATGGTTCGCAAGTACCAAGTGATTCATAATCAAGTGATTCTAGAAGTCCATCAGTATGGAGTTTCTTCATGCGCTTTACACCAATATGACCCAAACGGCAGTGCCACAAATAAGTTGCACTATCATTATTAACTTTGCATCTTTTGGCATCAATATTATGAACATGTGTATCACTACGATCGAGATCCAACAAACTATTTTGATTGGGTGTATGACCATTGAAGGTTTTATTCATGTAAACAGAACAACAATTATTCTCTGACTTTAAATGAATAACCATATTGCAATAAACACGATCAAATCATATTCACGCTCAACGCAAACGCCAAATAACATTTATTTAGGTTTAACACTAATCCCGAAAATATAGGGAGTGTGTGATGATGATCATATCAATCTTGGAACTACTTCCAACACTCATCGTCACTTCACCCTCAACTAGTCTTTGTTTATTCTGTAACTCCTGTTTCGAGTTACTAATTTTTAGCAACCGAACAAGTATCAAATACTCAGGGGCTACTATAAACACTAGTAAGGTACACATCAATAACCTGTATATCAAATATATCCTTGTTCACTTTGCCATCCTTCTTATCTACCAAATATTCAGGGCATTTCCGCTTCCAGTGACCATTTCCTTTGCAGTAGAAGCACTCAGTTTCAGGCTTTGGTTCAGCTTTGGGCTTCTTTGCGGGAGTGACAACTTGCTTGTCATTCTACTTGAAGTTCCCTTTCTTTCCCTTTGCCCTTTTCTTGCAACTAGTGATCTTGTCAACCATCAACACTTGATGTTGTTTCTTGATTTCTACCTTCGTTGATTTCAACATCACGAAGAGCTCGGGAATCGTTTTTGTCATCCCTTGCATACTATAGTTCATCACAAAGTTCTACTAACTTATTGATGGTGACTAGAGAACTCTGTCAATCACTATCTTATCTGGAAGATTAACTCCCACTTGATTCAAGCGATTGTAGTACCCAGACAATCTAAGCACATGCTCACTAGTTGAGCGATTCTCCTCCATCTTTTAGCTATAGAACTTGTTGGAGACTTCATATCTCTCAATTCGGGTATTTGCTTGAAATATTAACTTCAACTCCTAGAACATCTCATATGGTCCATGACGTTCAAAACGTCTTTGAAGTCCCGATTCTAAGCTGTTAAGCGTGGTGCACTAAACTATCAAGTAGTCATCATATTGAGCTAGCCAAATGTTCATAATGTCTACATCTACTCTTGCAATAAGTCAGTCACCTAGCGGTGCATTAAGGACATAATTCTTCTGTGCAGCAATGAGGATAAAACTCAGATCATGGATCCAATCCGCATCATTGCTACTAAGATATTTCAACACAATTTTCTCTAGGAACATATCAAAATAAACATATGAAAGCAACAATGCGAGCTATTGACTTACAACATAATTTGCAAAAAACTACCAGGACTAAGTTCATGATAAATTTAAGTTCAATTAACCATATTACTTAAGAACTCCCACTTAGAAAGACATCTCTCTAGTCATCTAAGTGATCACGTGATCCAAATTAACTAAACCATGTCCGATCATCACGTGAGATGGAGTAGTTTTCAATGGTGAACATCACTATGTTGATCATATATACTATATGATTCACACTCGACCTTTCGGTCTCCGTGTTCCGAGGCCATATCTGTATATACTAGGCTCGTCAAGTTTAACCTGAGTATTCCGCGTGTGCAACTGTTTTGCACCCGTTGTATTTGAACGTAGAGCCTATCACACCCGATCATCACATGGTGTCTCAGCACGAAGAACTTTCGCAACGGTGCATACTCAGGGAGAACACTTCTTGATAATTAGTGAGAGATCATCTTATAATGCTACCGTCAATCAAAGCAAAATAAGATGCATAAAGGATAAACATCACATGCAATCAACATAAGTGATATGATATGGCCATCATCATCTTGTGCTTGTGATCTCCATCTCCGAAGCACCGTCGTGATCACCATCGTCACCGGCGCAACACCTTGATCTCCATTGTAGCATCATTGTCGTTACGCCATATATTTCTTCTATGACTATCACTATCGCTTAGTGATAAAGTAAAGCACTTACAGGGCGCTAGCAGTTCATACAATAAAGCAACAACCATATGGCTCCTGCCAGTTGCCGATAACTCGGTTACAAAACATGATCATCTCATACAATAAAATATAGCATCACGTCTTGACCATATCACATCACAACATGCCCTGCAAAAACAAGTTAGACGTCCTCTACTTTGTTGTTGCAAATTTTACGTGGCTGCTACGGGCTGAGCAAGAACCGTTCTTACCTACGCATCAAAACCACAATGATAGTTCATCAAGTTAGTGCTATTTTAACCTTCTCAAGGACCGGGCGTAGCCACACTCGGTTCAACTAAAGTTGGAGAAACTGACACCCGCCAGCCACCTGTGTGCAAAGCACATCGGTAGAACCAGTCTCACGTAAGCATACGCGTAATGTCGGTCCGGGCCGCCTCATCCAACAATACCGTCGAACCAAAGTACGACATGCTAGTAAGCAGTATGACTTGTATCGCCCACAACTCACTTGTGTTCTACTCGTGCATATAACATCTACGCATAAAACCTAGGCTCTGATACCACTGTTGGGGAACGTAGTAATTTCAAAAAAAATCTTACGCACACGCAAGATCATGGTGATGCATAGCAACAATAGGGGAGAGTGTTATCCATGTACCCTCGTAGACCGAAAGTGGAAGCGTTAGAACAACGCGGTTGATGTAGTCATACGTCTTCACGGCCCAACCGATCAAGCACCGAAAATATAGCACCTCCGAGTTCTAGCACACGTTCAGCTCGATGATGATCCCCGTACTCCGATCCAGCAGAATGTCGGGGATAAGTTCTGTCAGCACGACGGTGTGGTGACGATCTTGATGTTCTACCGTCGCAGGGCTTCGCCTAAGCACCGCTACAATATTATCGAGGAGGACTATGGTGGAGGGGGGCACCGCACACGGCTAAGAGATCAAGAGATCAATTGTTGTGTCTAGAGGTTCCCCCCTACCCCCGTATATAAAGGAGTCAGGGGGAGGGGCGGTCGTCCTAGGAGGGGCGCGCCAAGGGGAGTCCTACTCGCACTGGGAGTAGGACTCCCTCCTTTCCTTGTTGGACTAGGCGAAGGGGGCAAGGAGGAGGGAGAGAGGAAGGAAAAGGGGGGGGTGCCTCCCCCCTCTCCTTGTCCTATTCGGACTAGGGGGAGGGGCGCGCGGCCTAGCCCTTGCCTCCTATCCTCTTCTCCACTAAGGCCCATGTAGGCCCATTAAGCCCCCGCGGGGTTCCAGTAATGTCACGCGCAATATGCGATAATATCCTAAAGAGACTCGAAGGTCCCACCAAGGATAGAACCGCATATTGATACGCTTTTGCAAGGTGGATATCATTACATCAACATTACATAATAGATGGGGATACATACAAAAGGCATACAATGCCACACAAATACAACATCATCTTACATAAGAGCACCATCCGTCTACGGATGAAACACAAACAGAAACTCAAACGACATCCACCCTGCTAGCCCAGGCTGCCGACCTGGAACCTATCCCCTGATCACAGAAGAAGCGGAAGAAGAATTCCAAAACAAGTAAACATCGCTCTCGCGTCATGATCATCGCATAACCTATACCTGCAACTATTGTTGTAGTAATCTGTGAGCCAGGAGGACTCGGCAATCCCATTACCATGGGTATCAAGACTAGCAAAGCTTAATGGGAAAGGAAGGGGTTAAGTGGTGCGGTTGCAGCAGCGACTAAGCATATATGGTGGCTAACATATGCAAATGAGAGCGAGAAGAGAAACAATGGAATGATCGTGAAGCTAGCAATGATCAAGAGGTGATCCTGAACTCCTACTTACGTCAAACATAACCCAAAACCGTGTTCACTTCCCGGACTCCGCCGAAAAGAGACCATCACGGCTACACACGCAGTTGATGCGTTTTAATTCGAATGTGGTGTCAAGTTATCTACAACCGGACATTAACAAATTCCCATCTGCCACATAACCGCGGTCACGGCTCTCGAAAGTTTAAACCCTGCAGGGGTGTCCCAACTTACCCATGATAAGCTCTCGCGATCAACGAAGGATATTCCTTCTCCCAGGAAGACCCGATCAGTCTCGGAATCCCGGATTACAAGACATTTCGACAATGGTAAAACAAGACCAGCAAAGCCGCCCGACGCGCCAACAATCCCGATAGGAGCTGCACATATCTCGTTCTCAGGGCAACACCGGATAGGTCAGCCTACGAGTAAAACCAACCCTCGAGTTGCCCCAAGGTGGCCCCGCAGTCTGCCCGGTTCGGACCAGCACTTAGAGAAGCACTGGCCTAGGGGGGTTAAAATAAAGATGACCCTCGGGTTGGCCGACCCAAGGGAAAGGTATAGGTGGTGGTGAGGCAAATGGTAAAACCAAGGTTGGGCCTTGCTGGAGGAGTTTTATTCAAAGCGAACTGTCAAGGGGGTCCCATAAATCACCCAACCGCGTAAGGAACGCAAAATCCGGGAACATAACACTGGTATGACGGAAACTAGGGCGACAAGAGTGGAACAAAACACCAGGCATAAGGCCGAGCCTTCCACCCTTTACCAAGTATATAGATGCATTAATTAAATAAGAGATATTGTGATATCCCAACATAATCATGTCCACCGTGGAGCAATCTTCAACTTCACCTGCAACTAACAATGCTATGAGAGGGGCTGAGCAAAGCGGTAACATAGCCAAACAACGGTTTGCTAGGAAGGGTGAATAGGTTAGAGGCTGACATGGCAATTTGGGAGGCTTGAAGAACAAGTGATAGGTAGCACAACAAAGCGATAGAACGAAGCAACTAGCATAGCAATGATAGTAATGAGATCCAAGGTGACGGTCATCTTGCCTGAAATCCCGCAAGGAAGAAGAACGAGTCCATGAAGAAAACGGACGGGAGTAGTCGGACGAATCCTCACAACCGCAACATTACCGGAACTAAGAAGCAACACCGGAAAGAAACAAACATGGTAAACAACCATCACATAAGCATGGCATGATGCACAATCAAGTATGATGCATGTCCTAGGCATGGCATGGCAAAGTGCAACAAACGATACTACAAGTTAAGTGGAGCTCAATATGCCACGAGTTGCATATTGACGAAACACCACATTCAAGTATTTAGTTCACTCTCGTTTATGCTACTCGTCAATATTAAATGTTGTTAAACTGGCAAGAGGTGAAGCATAAGAAACTACCTAACTAGGCAAGTTTAAATGAGGCCGGAAGAACAAACAACAATTCTGGAAAATCCTCGTGGGCATATTTTGGAATTGGTATTGTTCTGCCCTAAACCATATTTTAGAGTTTTTAAACTTGCAAAGTAATGCCACCATGTTAAACTAGGCATTTTTCCACCCCATTTACATATAAAGTTTATTAAATTCGGAGCTACGGTTATTAAGTTATGAAATAAATCATTTTAGCATGGCATTTAAGCAAATTAATTCGAACAACACATTTAAACAATTTAAACATGGATGAAAGTTGCATATTATGAAACTAGATGAAATTCTAAGCATTTTACACATAAAGTTTGTTTAATATGGATGCACGGTTGTGGAGTTATTAATGCATGAACAAAGAGGGTTTTTCTGCAAAACTGTAAATCACTGGATAATTGATAAAATCGCTGGCAGGAAAAAAACACATGACAGGCCGAAACTGGACAGAGTTGGGGGGGCTTCTCACCCATGGGGCAAGGCCCAGTCGGTGGGGAGGAACGCTGGCTGGGCCAGGGCCAGCTGGGCTGCGAGCGAAGCAGGCGAGTGGCGCTCGTCCAGGCTGGCGCTGGACTGGTCAACACGGGGCGCGCTGGTCGTCTCGTTCGCTCGAACTGAACGAGGCAGAGGCATGGCTCTCGCCGGGAAGAAGCAGGACGGCGGCAGCTGGGCGGAGCGGTGGGCGAGAAACAGCAGCGCAGGGAGGCGCCTGGGTTCAGACCCGGCAAGGGTAGGCGAGACGAGGCGGGTGCTCGCTGGATCCGTCGTCGTCCCTGCATGCTTCACACGCAGAAGCAGGGGATGCATCTCCCATCGATGGTTACGGCGGCTAGCTGCAACGAAGATAGAGAGAGCAGTCGAGAGAGACGTGAGCGAGAGAACAGCAGAGGAGGACCGAAGGAAGAGAGGCAGGGTCGGCGACCTGCGGGGCTCCGGCGAGGTTAGGGAGGTCCGTCACGTGAGGAACGGCACAGAGAAGGAAGGCTGGGCGCGGATCCATGGCGCAGGGCAGGGAAGGTGCGCGAGGTCGAGGGGAACCGATTCCCGGCGGTGGGAGGTGGATCCGACGAGGCCAGGTCTTGCCGGCAGTTGTAGCGACCCGACTCGGTAAGAGTCGAAGTCTCTGTGCTTACCGTGCTAGTCCCTGGATCGACTTGCTAGCACACACAGTACTCGATGAAATAACAGAAATAACACACATCTCTTTATTACATCGATAGTCCAGGAGCAATACATTTATTACCAAATAGGGCATAGAGCCAATAAACAAATACTGCGGAAGCAAAGTAGTAAATGAGTCCAACTCCACGAGCAAGGTTGAGTGTAGAACATCAACCTATAGCACCTTAATCCTCGTCGGATATATCTGCAACGTGATAAGTTGCAGCCATATAGGTCAGTACATTGAATGTACTGGCAAGTCACATCATAAGTGAATGAACCTACTTGTACATGCAATTTGGCTGGTGGAAAGCTCTAAGTTTAATTTTTGCATAAAGCTAGTTTTTCCCTATTATAAAAGATGTTATTCTACTACTACACATTTGCATAGGATGAGTCGGCAAACCCAACTCCATCCGTTCCCAAGTTTCATTTAAATCCCAACTGTTTAATTAAAGGTGAGGAGATCTCCCAGCATTTTCACTACTAGAAGCTCAAGATGTCCGTAACCGGGGACACGGCTAATCGATTAGGTTGACACTCTGCAGAGGTTGCGCACTTTTCCCCACAAGACTCGACCACCTCCATGATCGGAAGATCGAGACATAGTCTTTCGAAAATGCTCCCCCTTAACCCACGGACAGGCCGGTACACCTACATCCTTCTACATCTGCTAGCCCATCCCGGAAGGGGTCACACTAACTACTCAACTAAGCCAGAGCCCATATTGGCTTGTGGCTGCACACGTAAGCTTCTAGACATGAGAATACGATTGATCTCTTTGAGCCTGAGCGGACGGTCCACTAGTGGTGCACCACCATGGATTTCCCATGCGTGCCCCACTGTACTTCGCCACCATTCCATCAAGTTT